>NC_136502.1:54677717-54682717 GCF_053919585.1 Euprymna scolopes
GAATATTTATCTCTAACATTTTGGCTATTCCAACTTTCTTTTCTAGATCACCACAGCTCTGCCCATTTTTCAAGAAGCATCTGGATGTAAGCATTCTATGTGTATCCGCCACAAGGTGGAACTTTAACATACGTAAATAGAGTTCATGAAAATGTTCAAGCATAAAAAAACTGTCACCAAAATTCAGTCAACATCATATGTAGATGAGACCGTTGCAGAAGCGACAGGAATTCTGAAATATTTGAACGATGAAAATTTCATATTTTGGTTTGAGCTATTTCATAAAATTATGTCTCATGTTGAAATTATTTCTCGGGAAATTAGCATATATAAAGTCAATGAATACATAACAAATTTCAAAACTGCTATTTTAGAAATAAGAAACACCAAATACTGTGAAAATTCTTCACAAACACTCAAGGGCGAAGCTAAAGAACTGTGTGACTATATATCTGTTGATATAACGGACAGATATTCTTCAACTAAACATTTAATACTTGCTAAATTGTTTTACAAGATAAGCTTTGCTAGTTTTAAGAAAAAAAAACTACCTACAGAAGAGATATCCTTGACAACTGAAGCATATCCCATGATTGACAAAGAAAAGTTTGAAACTGAGCTAGAAATATTTTATAGTAGGCCAGATATCCATGAATATTGCAAAGTAATTGATTTCCTGAAATTTATTTTGGAAAACAATTTAAACAATGTTCTTAGTGAAATCACAAAACCCATAAAAATTATCTTGACAATTCCCATGACTACATAAGAGATAGAACGTTGTTTTTCAACTCTGAAAAGAATAAAAACTTATCTAAGGAACACCATGGGTTGCGAAAGACTAAATGAACTTGCAGTGCTTTCAATTGATAAAAAAGTTCTTCAGCAGTCATTCAGAAGTTAAGGAGAAAATTATCAATCTTTTCTAACAAATTAAAACAAGGAGAATGAAGTTTACTTTCAAATGAATGTAATAAGTAAAATATTTAAAATATTTACATCTATTTAGGATTCCTTTAAGTTATTGTATTTTTATACGTGTGCATACGTATAAATTATGTATATTTTTATGTTTGTTTTATTTTTACACAATATTAAAACAATAGGTGTTTTCTTTATAACAGCACCCCCACTAATCTTAGGCACGAGCCGCCACTGCATGCAACACAAGCAGACCATATGTTGTCCTGCCATCTACTAGGATTGTGGCCTCGGAATAGCCCACCGGGGATGAGTGCAGGGTCTCTTTCCATGTGCTACATGGCACTACAAACAACCCGATATTATACAACTGTTGATGGAGCAGCCGCTCTAAGCGCTACCAAAGAGTTAGGGCTCCTGTACGGGAACACCAGCCAGGAACTGTCTATCCGGTACCCTCAACCCATCAGACGATGGTCAACCCAATCTACTTGTACTGTCATTATGGCATTCAAGCACTCCCAAGTGCCCAGTTTAGGGGATGGGATGTGTCGGGAATGGGGAAAACAGCATTCATTGCCCTAGTCAGGAAACAAGATCGACCACTGAAGGTCTGTCAACTCCCTGTGATTCGACCTCTATGTCTAGCTAATAGGCAAAGAAGGAGTATGGAAGCCGGGTGATAGACAGTGCCTATCTACTCATTAAGCAGTTTAGGTTTGCAGACCAGTAATTTGTTTGAGTCACCAGCTCTAGGAAGGTTGTCATCCAAGACTGGAGAGGCCTTCCTCCCCTTAGGTTTAGCTTCAGAGTTTTCCTTCTCCTAGACGGATGACCTGGGAAGATCTACGGGTCCATCAGCACCGAGGGGGTTTTCCCCACGCCTGGATCCTAATCCAGGTATTTCTGCGCCCCCGTGTTGGTGGTTAATGTTAACGCGTTAGTTTATAAGGGTTATATATCAACTGAAAAATTATACTCCTCAAAGTTATTACAGGGCATTGCTATTTCATTGTTTGTTACTGGAGGAGGGGCTGACTAAGAGTTCATGCAGTGGAAGCAGCTATATTTGCAAGCAGGTCTGTTGGAAGGAGTTAACATGGTTTGTTTTTTTCTTTAGATTAAAAAAAAAAGTTTCCTTTTCTTATTTTTATGTTGGCTTAGGAATAGGATAATGTGTTGCAAAATGGTATGGTATTACGAATTAACTAGAAAAAATTGTACAAGCTCTGGATATTTTAGATAGCAGGAAGGTTAAGTTGTATATTCAATAGACACAAGTAACGTCATTTTTTATATGAAGTACATTACAGTACAGGTATAATTGAGAGTAAATTATATGCTATGTCGTATACAGTATGTATAGTACAATAAATAGATGTATGGGCATATTTCCAGTAGGTGTGAATATATGGAGATTGTAGGTATTAAGTAGGTTACCATTTCTAATAAAAATATCTTCAGCTTTCGTTTAAAAATCAGGAAGTTGTATTTTGCATTATAGAGTATCGGTTCAGTTTTTGTATTCAACATTGCTAAGCTAAGGAAGGGACAGCTATTGCTATGCAATATAGATAGTTGTATATCTAAGTACAGACTGTTGTTAGTGGGTATTCACCTGGATAAGAATAAACTAATGCATGCCTAAGGGGTAGAAATGTACAGATGTTTAATGATCATGACTTCCAATCGGTCAGCATGCAAAGGTTAAGGGCTGAAAGTTAAAGACCCTCATCTAAGTCGTGTGTATTGTATGAGTGTTAGTGGCAGCTTGGGGAGTAGAGCAGATTGTTAGTTTTTAGGAGAGGATTAAACTTACAGAATACAGTGAGAATTAATTATAAGAGTTTTGAGTGCCAAGTAACGTTTAGTTTGAGAAGAGAAGAAAAAAAATTTTTTTTTTTAAATTAACATGCAAATCAGACATAGGCAGTCGTCTTGGAGGCAAAGTACATATTGGATATATGTAGCAATCCAGCAAGGGCGCTTGTACTGTAATGAGAAAAAACTATTAGTATATAGCGCGTCAGGATTAATTAAATGCAGTCAGTTTGGTCAAGCTCAAAGCATTGTGTATCTATTCAGTAATAGTCCTAGCGACGTAGCTAATGTCACTGTGTATTTTAGTTTCGAATATAATTGAAAGTAAGACTAACTATATTAGATGGTTTGATTGGCTAACAAGGAAGCAAACATTTTAAAGTACCAGTAAAACTAAAATCAATAGATCATCCTCCACAAATGTATTTTGACGTTTAGGATAATATCTGCATATTTAACATGTGTTTTTACGAAAAGCAGGAGAAATAACAATCTTATAGTTAAATAATTAGAGATTTATAAAGAATCAGAATCGAAGTCAGTAATTGTATCAAAATCAGGAATTTAGTATGGAATCGATAATTGTATCGGAATCTAGAAAAATATTGTTATAGTAATTTTCTCACACATATATTGCTCTTATGGGAAGTCATTCTGGTAGGCTGCCGTGATAGTCGGACTGAACGCTTAGTTTTATGTTTAGTACCACTGTAGCAGTCACTATAACAAACTATTTTCTCGTGGATTAATGCACCCTGGTAGCTGACTGGTTAGTGCATAGCCGCATCAGTCAGCAAGGGGGCATTAAGCCACAAGAAAAAATACTATGTTAGATGACTGCTACAATAACCCCTGCTTAGGAAATAGTTTTATGTGTGCATGCACAAAACCCCTAATCCACTGTTTTTGTTAATATATTTATTTATTCAGTTACCTTGTGATTTTACTCTAGCTTCTATTTTCATCACACTTTGTTCTACTCAGCAGTACTTAGTATCGCAAAAAAAGGAAATTGAATGAAAATAAAAATGTAACTAATTTACACTGAACTTGAACTCCAGCTGCTAAATTACGAGAATCCATTTATTACACAAACATTATTTTGGTAATCATAGCTTCTGTTATAGGTTTATTGTTTTAAAACCATCCTTTGGGATTCTCTTAGTGAGAAAGAAATTAAAATGTTTACATGTGTGTGTGTGTGTGTGTGTGTATATATATATATATATATATATATATATATATATATATATATATATATATATATATATATATATATATATATATTAAAAGCGAAGTGGGGCATTTTTTTTTAAACCTTAAACGTTTTTAAACAGGCGCTACCAGGTTAATTTCTACGCAGTGTTTTTTTTTTGTTTTTTCCCCCCTCATAGAAATTACTTCATGCCAACATTACTTCATTCCGACATTTACTTCTGAAGACAGTCGGCGAAAAGTACTTCAAGTTTCTTCACCGTTCCCCCCTTTTCTTTTCTCTTTCTCCCCCTTTTAGTCGATCTTCTTCCTTTTCAATTTATTTTTCTTACTTTTAGTCGATCCTGTTTCTTTTTACATTATAGTCGATCTTTTTTATAAGGCTTAAAAAAAAAAATGCCCCACTTCGCTTTTAAACTATTACAATTCTGTTGTACTTCGAATTTAATATATATATATATATATATATATATATATATATATATATATATATATATATATATATATATATATATATATAGAGAGAGAGAGAGAGAGAGAGAGAGAGAGAGACAGACAGACAGACAGACAGACAGACAGACAGAGAAAGAAAGAAAGAAAGAAAGAAAGAGAGTATCAATAAAATAAGAAAACGACAATATAAAAATATATGCTGATACATCAATTAGGGATGTAAGATAAGTAAGAACTTTTTATACCATGGTATTTCGAAGCCTAATGCTTCTCATCAAAAGAGGAGAGAAGATGCTAGGTAACATAATAGGGATGCAATGTCTATTGATAGTTACATGCGGAACAAAATAATTGTGCAGTGAGAGATAAAATATTGAGACTGTTTGGGAATAGGAGAACTAAAGTGATCTTTGTGATATAGAGGGATTATAGCGTTTATTATGTAATGAAAGTATGTGTATAGCATGTCTGCCATGGTGGGTTTGATATATGTTGTACAATATGTGTGATTGAACTCTTTTGGAAGAACATAGGGTAAGTGAATTGAAAGAAGATGCTTATTTAATCATATGTATTAATGGATTACAGCT
>NC_136502.1:54687717-54807717 GCF_053919585.1 Euprymna scolopes
GAGGTGGACCTAATCTAAAAATTTACCAATAATTTTTAATCCCGTACGCCTCCCGATACATTGCTTCGTCAACATGCGACCATTTCATATCTCCCGAAGACACTTCCGTATTTAGAAAAAAAAATAAATAAATAAATAAAAAGTGACCGATTTACCAGAACGTGGTAACTAAAAAGTGAGTACCCCTTTCAAATGTTGAAATGATTTTTTTTTTCAATTTTTTTTCATAATCTGGTTAGTGTTCAATCAATAATAATCCAGTGAAAAAATTTCAAAAAACCTATCAGTATAGAAACTCCACCACGTAAGTAAATAAATAAAAAATGTTACGTGCGCATGCATAAGCCTTGACTAGGGGGGTACTAAGGGAACGACCATTAAATAATTCTGCGGGTCGCCATGGAAATCAACGCCCAAGGAGTACCAAAATAGTTTTCATGATCTGAAGAAATTTTTTTTTTCGAAAAGTGGGTGATCACTTTTTCCATCTAAATTTAACTTAAAATGAGCACCCACTTTCTGGCCACCTGAGGAAGGGGCATTTATTTTCGTGTTTATTGGCTTAAAGGTTTTTTTGACAAGGCAGTTTGGTACGCGAATGCATATTTAACAGTTTTCGTTTATGCTCACGCATAGCATAAACAAAGGCTACGTCTGTGAAATGGAAAATAGTCCCAGAGTTCAGGGGTTAATACCATGCAAAAGAAATCAAACAAAAAGACTTTTTAGCCAAGAAACACACAGAAAGAAAAAAAAAATAGCATCCATTTTTTTTTCTATCGAATTCATTTGCTGTTTTTATTGAAAACTATTTTCCCCCGGATTTTTGATATAATTTTCCATTAAGGGCTGTGCGTCTCACGTTCGTAAATAACAAAACATTTTTTTTAAAGATTTCGGTGTGCTAAAAACGAATCTGCAAACCGTTTCCGTCGCAAAAAAATAGTTTTTATGATATGAAGAAATTATTTTTTCGAAAAATTGGCGATCACTTTTCCATGTAAATTTAACTTAAAATGAGCACCCATTTTCTAGCCACCTTAGAGAGGGGGGATTTTTTCCCATGTTTATTGGCTAAACAGCTTTCATTTATGCTTACGCATAGCGTAAACGAAGGCTACGGCTGTTAAATGGAAAATAGTCCCAGAGTTCAGGGGTTATTACCATGCAAAAGAAATCAAACAAAAAACTTTTTAGCCAAGAAACAGAAAAATGCCCCACTCTCAGGTGGCCAGAAAGTGGGTTCTCATTCTAAGTTAAATTTACATTGAAAAGTGATCACCAACTTTTCGAAAAAGTAATTTCATGAATGTCATGAAAACTTTTTTTTTGCTATGTAAACGGTTTGCAGATTCGTTTTTAGCACACCGAAATCTACAATAAAATATTTTGTTATATATGAACGTGAAATGGGCCTTAAAGTAAAATAATACCGGATTTTTTTGAGCAGATTTGCCGTTTAGTTGTACAAATATCCTCAAACCAGGTAATCACTAAAAGGGATTTTTAAAAGTCATCACCTGTATCGAGCAAAAGTTTAAAACCACCGATTACATGCCAGCCTACATCATGGTAACATATATTGAGTGAGTTCCTAACAGTATTTTGTATAGTTTTTTAGTTTAAACTCATTTTCCCAAAATTTCCCCAAACTTAACGTGTTCGATACAGTCTGCCGCCATTTGTATTTTTCAGATATACTGATAAACATTGAATGTTTTTGAACCGATTATACATTACATAAAAACACTAAAATCTTATCCAGTTAGGTAGAACACTTACTTTTCTTGCCTTTGATAACATTTATTTGTTATATATTTATTTTTTGACAACTTCTTTGTATCTGTGTTTAGTAATATAAACCCTTTTCATTTAATGTAACGTTTAGTCGGCTCGAAAAACAGTGTTTATTGGTGTATTTGAAAGCTACAAATGGTGGTGGACACTGTTGATTACTTTAAGTTAGAGAAAGTGAGTTAAAACTAAAAAAACTATACAAAATACTGTCAGAAACCTACCGATTATGTCAGCCTATGTCATGGTAACATATGTTCGGTGAGTTTCAGACACTGTTTTGTATAGTTTTTAGTTTTCAACTTACTTTCCCAAACTTAACGTATTCAACAGTATTCGCGACCATTTCTGTTTTTTGAGCCAATTAAACATTTTACATTACATAAAAACACTAAACAATTATCCAATTAGGTAGAAACGTAAATTACCTTACCTTTGCTTTCATTTATTTGTTTTTGGATGACTTTTTCGAATCTGTGTATAGTAACCCCCCTCCCCCCACCATCAACCAAATATTAATTACTAAATCACATTTTTTAAAACAACAACAAAAAAAAAAGCATTTAGCGTTTCAACATTTTTGCTCTGTTCGGCTTCATCCACTGATTGTTGGTCAAGTCCAAAACATGAATGATTGACAGAAACTCTCGAGGATCCAGATCAAATTCTGCAAGAGTACCATTTTTTTCAGTTTCGCCTTCTTTTTCACTTTTTGCAGTGGATTGCTGTACTAATATAAGAAACATGCATTTTCTCTTTTATTAAATTTTTCCATTACACCAAATTGAGCCACTGCAACGCTTGGCAGGGCACAGCTAGTATATATATATATATATATATATATATATATATATATATATATATATTGATCAGAACACAACATTTTTCTTTTAATAATTACATGTTATATGCTTGGTTTTTAAAACTAAATTTGCTGTTTATATCACTTGTTTGGATCATACTATTATTCTCATCTTGAGTGTTATTTGTGCAACGTTTTGATGATGATGATGATGATGATGACGACGACGACATTTGCAAAAAAGAAAAGCTCTACTAATGGAATGGCATATCTCTTTAAAATTTTAACTTTCCTATTCTCTCTTAATTTGAAATGCTTGACAGCAATTGAACGCTGTTCATCAATGTCTTACCTTTTTACCCTTTAGTCCTTTCTTTGCTTTGTCTTTGTCTGTCACAGGAGTACTCCTGGATCCGGGAACATTAGGATCACGTGATTCACTTCTACGGCTCACAGGAGGCTGTAAATCAAGAAAGTGTCAGTGATTTCAAAAGCAAAATCAAATGTAATTTTTCCTACATATTTTTTATCACACAAAATACATGTTAAAATATTCACCAATTCTCAGAGTGAGTTATGTATTCCCATTTTGCCATGGCTTTGTCACAAAAGTCAAACTGTCCCACACTGTTGGCTAATGTTGCATCCCGATGCCTGTTTTGCAAGTACTTTAATGAAATGTGCTCTGATGAGCTCATAACACTTGTGCCTTCTCGGTGTACATACTCCTAACTAACCTGACATGCACCAAAATCCCACCTCTTCGTTGCTGAGGTCTCTAGATGCTGGCAAGCCTTCTACTCTAATAGTTTCTTTCCTTGGACTGATAAACTTCGAAATTCCCTCCCTGCTTCCTGCTTCCCTGACGGTACTAACATGCAAAAATTTAAATGTAATGTGAACAGATATCTCGTTGCTCAACTCCCCACAGTACCCTATTAGACATAAGTCCAAATAGTAGCCTTTTATATTCTAAGTGGTAATAAGCCTTGTTTGGGGGATGAGAAATAAATAATAAAAAATTCATCTCATTTGGTAACACTTACATGGGTCGTTCCAAAAATAAAGCCTCCTATCTTTTTTTTTTTTGAAGAGCTACGAGGAGTCGTACCATTAAAACAAGCAACCTTTTGTGCTTCAGGATTTATTTTGCTACATAGTCACTACCATTTTTGCCATTGATGAACTGTGCGTGGGCGTCCAGAGTGCACTTATTCATACAAGGGTCATTCAAAAAGTAAAGCATCCTATTTTTTTAACTCAAAAAGTTGAAGAGTTACAAAAAACGAAAACGGTAATAGTACCATTAAAGCAAACGATCTTTTGTGCTCCAGGATTTATTTTTCTACATAGTCACCACCATTCTTACTGCACTTTTGCCAGGAATACAATGATGCATTTGTTTCTGATGCATGCCCCTGACAGGGGGTCCTTTCTTAGTGTCTTACAGCGTCAATATCTAAAACAGAGAGATGAAACTTTCAGGTGATAAATGCATAAGTTCACTCATCACAACAATGCAATTTGCAATCTCCTCTGTTCCATTCGGGTGGAATAACAAATAAGAGCATTACTTTTGAAACACCTCTCATACATATAAACAACAACAAAACTCATAGTAACCTTAATAAAAAAAACTTGCTTTTCTTTTTAGCTTTGTAAATTTAGATTTGAATAGCACTAGATCTTTCTGCTTTACTGCTAACATAGAAGATATTGCCACGACTGCTGTAAAGAAGGTGGGTTTTCTTTGCTGCACCAGAAAAACACTCACACCTGTCAGTATCCTATATTCCTACAAAGCCACTATTTGTCTATGCATGGAATATGGTTGCCATATATGGGCCGATGCATCAACCACAAATATCTCTCTATTGGGCAAAGTCAACTAAGCACAAACTTCTGTCCCATCCCTGCAATATTGCGCCCCTGTGCTTGTTTTACAAGTACTTTAATGGAATGTGCTTTGATGATCTCGTAGCATCAGTGCTCCCTCGACGTAAATACCCCCAACTAATCTGACAAGCAGCAAAATCTCACGTCTTCTTTGTAGAGGTTCACCGATGCAAGAAAGCCTTCTACTCTAAAAGTTTTTTCCTAAACTTTGGAATTCCCTCCCTGTATCCTGCTTCCCAAACTGTACTAACATGCAGAAATTTAAGCATTTAAGGTTAACAGATATCTCACTGTTCAACTCATATCTCACTACTCAACTCCCTATTTAGAATGTCACTGTAGAAATGATCTCTACTTCACAATAGCCCCTTATGTCTCACTGGCAATATACTTGTTTGGATTGAATATGAGTAAAAAAAATAAAAAAATATGAATAAATAAAAGTTCCATGAACAGCATTATGCCATCATGTGGAGGAACCACTTTGCAGTTTCTATCATTATGTGTCGACTGCTTTTCTGAAGTAGTGAGGACTCTCTGTGGTTATGTAGCACTGTTGTCGTTTGCCATTAAATGCTGTCAAGCCAAATTACGTTTTCCTGGCTTACTGATTTGTCCTGGTGATAGACATTTATTTAATGCAGAGATATGAGATGAAAATAACTTCATACTTATAAGCAATAGAGAAACTCGTTGCTACCATGCCAAAAAAAACTCTGTCTTTTCTTTTAGTTTTATTAACCATGATATTAGTAAGATTATCTAGAACAGGTAAGAATTGTTGAAAGCGTTATATCTCCACCCCTCAGCTTGAAACATTTGTAACGAACAATGAAAATACACTACTTGTTGCTACCAATCCAACTTTTGTTGTCTTGTTTTTGTGAAAATAGTATATATATATATATATATATATATATATATATATATATTTATATATATATATAAAATAAAAATTACAATTAAATTTACCAAAATGATCCAAGATGGTAAAACTAAAGTATATTATAAATATTAAAGAATTAATATTCATAAAGTAATCTCAACCAGATGTAAAATCTCGATAAAACCAAATAGGAGATAGAGCTTATAATAGGAGCAAACAGTTAATAAAACATGTTAAAAAACACTTTGAAAAAGAGTTAAAAACATATTTAATCTGAAAAGGAAACACTTGATAAGTGGATAGTTTCGAAGAAATACTTTCCTTCCCATCAGAGGGCGGAGTTTCGAAGAAATACTTTCCTTCCCATCAGAGGGCAGGAATTAGCAAAATGCGGGATCGGATTTTGCATACAAAAGTATTTGATGAAACAACAAGTAAGTCAAAGATCTTACTTGATAACAAAAAGTGGAGCAGAGGGAATATGGTGAAGAAAAAGGTGATTACATGCGAACAGACAGTCTGGTGAAAGGTAAATAATCCAATGACGGTATAATCCAAAAATATAACTCCAAGAAAGTCAATTGAGTTTCCACCCGCACAAGTAAAGTTTGCTCATATATATGGGAAAATAAAAGAATTTAAAACTGTAAATTAAAATTTACAATTAAATTTATTATTCGACAGAAGGGAACTTGGAACTGGGGAACAAATTTGATTTGGTTTTTAGCCATTAAAAATTACTGCTAAAGAGTCAAAATTTGATTTGGTTTTTAGCCATTAAAAATTACTGCTAAAGAGTCAAAATTTGATTTGGTTTTTAGCCATTAAAAATTACTGCTAAAGAGTCAAAATTTGATTTGGTTTTTAGCCATTAAAAATTACTGCTAAAGAGTCAAAATTTGATTTGGTTTTTAGCCATTAAAAATTACTGCTAAAGAGTCAAAATTTGATTTGGTTTTTAGCCATTAAAAATTACTGCTAAAGAGTCAAAATTTGATTTGGTTTTTAGCCATTAAAAATTACTTAATTAATTATTTAAAAGTAAAATACGATTTGGTTTTTTGCCATTAAAGTAAAATACGATTTGGTTTTTAGCCATTAAAGTAAAATTTGATTTGGTTTTTAGCCATTAAAAATTACTTAATTATTTAAAAGTAAAATACGCTTAAATATGATATTTTAATTTATGCAGATTTCGTAATTATTGTCTATAAATGATTTTTCTTGGATTTTTATTGCTTCATAATTTATAACCTACATAAAATGTATTAATTAAAAGAGTAGAAGACTTTTCTTGTAAAATTTACTCAACAAAAACAAAGAGGAAGGTCACCGAATATATTTGCATACCGATAAATTCTTGCAACCATTGCTCCCTTTTTCAGCAAGAAGCTTCCTCCTTTCTGCCACTTCCGTTTGGGTCAAAGCAAACCTGGAGAGGACCTAAAAAGAGTACAAGAATTGTTGGTTTTGTTTCGAGTTATCAAAAAGGCAGAGCTGTTTGGGGTAAAATAGAAAGTGTCCACTTGGTGATGGCTTTCATTCTTGAAATTGAAAATCAATAACCGGCGTTTATCAAAAACAATCCCTCTTCATTTTAAAGCACTTCGGTTTTGGTTGAATGTTTTTGGCATTTTACAGTATAGGCAACAAAACAAAAAAAGTGGCCAAAATACAAATATAAAAAATAAATGTTACTAAAGACAAGATAAGTTACTTTTCTACCTACCTTGATAAGTTATTGTGTTTTAACTTATTTTAAAACGTTTATTTAGTTCCAAATACAAATAAATTTTTCGTTTTCTTGTCTATACTTCAAAATACCCAAATTTTTATTTTAACTTGGATGCACATATGGGAATCAGTTATGCATCAGATCTTTCTTTTTATGTTTTGCTAATGTGCTTCTACAGAATTTGAACTAAACTAAACTTTGTTTTCAAAATAAATCTAGAACTTAGGTTACAGTTATGGTTTAAAAAAGCAGTTTGGTTCAAATTCTGTAGAAGTACAAAAACTATTTTCAAACTAAAGCACATTCCAATGATACAAAAAAAAAGTCTGATTTGATTATATGTTAAAAAAAAAACAAAAAAAAAACAGAAAAAGCAAAAATCATCTGGCTTCAAAAAATATAATGAGGAAGTTTTTTTTCGATAAATACCGGTTGTCAATTCCTGATGTTAAAACTGGAAGCCATGGCGAAGTGAACCCTTTCTATCTTATCAACATGTTTTTAGTTAGAAGAAATAAATGGTTGCCCATTGATTGCATTGTGGCAGAGGAAAAGGAAGACCGTCGGGTTAGTTTGAAGCATACAAACAATCAAGACTATGACAATTAAAACTCACAATCAATACAAATGTTTAATGTAGATGTTGACTTGACTTGATTTATTTACATACGCCATAGAGCTTCAGCACATGCTTGAAAACAAAATTATTATGGTCTTGGACTAATTTTTCAATTGTCAGAAGCAATATGCCAATCTCAACCTTCATCTAGTTGGCTCATCTCTTTGGTGAACATCGTCTTAGTCTTTCTGGAATGAAATCTTCTTTATAAGATTTTTTTACATAGTTGGAGTCCGGTAGCTGGGAAGCATGTTCAAACCATGTTAACCTTTTTTTTTTAATAACACTATAGATGAATCTGCTAATATTAAACCTTTTTTCTGATATTTGTATTTCTTCATCTGTCTTCTATGTTATTCCAATGATAATTCTTAAACATTTGATTTCAAAGACATTGAGTTTGCTCTCATGCTCTGCCAGTTTATAGTCCATGTTGCATATACAACAATAGGAATTATAAATACATTGTGAAGTTTTAACTTCGGAGCAGTTGACATGTCCTTCACGTTCCAAATTATTTCTTTTAGATATGCACGTCTCTTTTTCAAGGCATATTGTAACAGACATAAGAGATTACTGTAAATTAGGAGAGATTATATCCATAGGGGCATCCTAAGTGGGGAGTTGTGCAGCGAGATGTCTGTTCACATTACATTTGAATTTCTGCATGTTGGTACAGTAAGAGATCAAAAAGCAGTTCGATAAAAGATGCTTTTAAAACAGCATTTACCAGTTTCAAGTGTTATCTGGTCAACCTAACTATTTGATGGTTGTTCTCTTAATCTTTCTTCAATTAAATCTTTATAGGATTTCTTTATAAAGCTGAAGTTTGCTAACTGAGAAACACATTCCAACCATGTTAATTTCTTTGCGCATCTCAAATAGTTCTTAAACATTTGATTTCAAAGATATTGAGTTTACTCTCATGCTCTACCATTTATAGTCCACGTTTCACCTGCATATATAGCAATAGGAATTATTAATATGTTGTGAAGTTTTAACTGTAGAGCTGTTGAAATGTCCTTCCTGGTCCACATCTCTTCTTTTAGACATCCAAATAAAGAAGCTGCTAGAAGTTGAATGAGTTGCTATTTCTATAGTTGGTATAGTTTGAAATAGTATTTCTTTGATCTGTCACAATTAAGTTTGAAATAGTATTTCTTTGGTCTGTCACAATCAAGTTTAAATATTATTTCTTTGATCTGTCACAATTAAGTCTGAAATAGCATTTCTTTGGTCTGTCACAATTAATTTTGAAGTATTATTATTTTGGTCTGTCACAATTAAGTTTGAAATAGCATTTATTTGGTCTGTCACAATTAAGTTTGAAATAGTATTTCTTTAGTCTGTCACAATCAAGTTTGAAATATTATTTCTTTGATCTGTCACAATTAAGTCTGAAATAGCATTTCTTTGGTCTGTCACAATTAAGTTTGAAATCGCATTTCTTTTGGTTTGTCACAACAAAATTTGAAATAGCATTTCTTTGATCTGTCACAATTAAGTTTGAAATAGTATTTCTTTGGTCTGGGACAATTAAGTTTGAAATAGCATTTCTTTAGTCTGTCATGATTAAATTTGAAATATCATCTTAGTCAGTCTGCAATGCTTGATTGTGAACTGGTAGCCCATTGAGCCAGTATGAATCATTAGAAAAGCAAAGAAAGATACTTTCTTACGTCTAAAATACGATAAGTTCAACAAAGACTGGACTATTGTAATGAATTTTCTTCTGTCAAGCTGAGATATTTTGTTCTCTTCAGCCATAGGAGGTTTACCCACCCAGATCTTGCCTTCTGTCTTTGGAAAAGAATTTATGGCTCTCACCAAGAAATACTGACAGGGTTGCTCAGGTAATTTTTAATGGGTCAAAGTGCACCACCTCTTGTATGCTGGTTTATTTTCCTTAATGGAAGGGAGATTAACATTGATCTGTCAAGCATGTTTGAAATAAGATTTTCATTGGTCTGTCAAGCATTTTTGAAATAAGATTTTCATTTTCTGTCAGACTTAATTATGAGACATTATTTTCATTGTTAACTCTTGCTTCTCTTATTTTGCCATTTAGTCCAACCAAATCTGACAAAAGGAGAAGAATTGCTCGGTCAGAATCTATCCGTCTAACACTTATTGTTGGTGAGCTTTTGACCTTGAAGTATTTTTTTTTTATCTCCTTACATTAAGTGACTTTATATCTTGTCTGGAGCAATTTCAATAAAAGAAAGCCCATGTTGAATACACACATCTCAAGAACTGATATTGATACGTCTTGAGTAGCAGTAGACATGGGTATGTACAAGTGATAGGACGATTCCAATATTTTTGTCGATTCCAATACTATTACCGATTCTGTTCTAAATTCCCAATTCTGATACAATTACTGATTCCAGATCAAAAATCGCGGAAACGCATAAACTATAAAATTTCAATTTTTGAGAAGGGGGGAGAGGTATTTAAATTATTTTCTGGAGAGTTCTCATCTATATATATATTTTTTTTTTTTTGAATTCCACAAACTTTTTAATGTTTTCATTTTTGTATCCTACCCAAGTTTTTTATAAATTCAATATGAGATTTTCATTAATATTTTTCACTTGTGGCATTTTTTCCTATTTAACAACTTCTGTCATTTTTACCTGTGATATTTTAACAGTGCCATTTTTCTGGTGCCATTTTGCTGGTACAATTTTTACCAAAATTATGATACTTAAATTTTAGTTTTACTAATAGTTTAAAATCAATAAACATCTATCATTTTATCATTATTATCAGCAACGGAAAATTAAGTCTTAAACAAAAATCAAAAACATTTAAAGAATCGTTTTTAAAATAGGTAAGTAGGCTAAAGATTTTCCGATTCCAATACTCCTAAAATTTCCGAGTTTTTCAATTCCGATTTTGATTAATCATCTCAACACTATGTTATAAATGGTTTGGTTAGTTTTTATCTAAACTATAATGGAAAACATCTACTAAACTTAATTCTATGGGGCACACAGCACAAGGAACTATACGACCGACTAAACTATACACATTTATTTACATACTGATGAATGTAAAGTTGACTTACAACACAACATAACAGAACATACAATACACATTTTATTTGCAAATTAAAAATGTAAAGTGGACTTGTTGAAGAGGATCGAAAGGATGAGGTGCCAATCAACCTGCAACTAATAAAGTAGACTGTAGGCAAAAAAGGTGATGGCAATAAGAAAAAGATGACAAACACAGATGATCAGTTAAAAAACGATGGGTTACCAAGTAAAAACGATAAATTGCATGGCAATGGAGATTGTGTATCCAGACATGATCTGATGCTGAGAACTAGTAGCCAGACTTTGATAGGTGCTGAGATTGGTAGCTGATCATCGGAAGGCACTAGAACAGGTAGCTAGATGCCAGTGGGTACTAGAATGAGTAGCAGAACATCAGTAGGCACTGAAACAGATAGTATAATTAATTTTGGGCCAGGTTTCTTACAGGAAAAAATGTCTATGGCATTTATTGCCTTTATATATTTTAATCTCTGTCTAAAAGTAAAAGTCTGTTATTTTGTTTAGTTGTGAAAAATTGAGTTTTGCGTTTTTTTCTTTGTTGTTTGAAAAAGGTTGTTACTATTTTGAGCACTCATGATTGTGATGTATTTTGAAGAGTGTCAAGTTTCTGTTCACAGTGTATTTTGTTTACAAAAATGGGGCCAGTGATCTGGCACACTGCAACAGACTTACAACATAACATAACAGAACATACAATACACAACTTTTTCCTCACAATGGTGAAGCTCTACCAAACATGATAGATTGAGGATATAAGATAGAGCTTCTTCATATTACCAACCATGTAAAAACTTGTCTAGCCATGGTGAATTCCTATTTCTCTCTTCTCGTTACTCAGTCATTAGTGACCTTAGCAACTAGTGTCATTTTTCCCTTGTTTCCTTACAATCCCATGATAGGGGAACATACACATTAACTTGTCAAGTTTTAAAAAGCAGTTTTATTGGTATATTGTTAGAGAATAGTGTGCATCAGCAATAACCCTAATCAGGTTGAACCAGCTTCCTCCAAAAGAGGAAGTTTCATAGGAGTATGAAATTTACAAGTGGTCCCCAGTCGCATGTATATCCTTGGCAGGGAAGATGACAACATTAGGTTTTTGCAACTCTTGCAAGGAGGTGCCGACATACTTCCACATACAGCGCCTGGAATTCCCAAATTGGTAACCCATTTTAGTAATGACCAGGCTCAACATTGCTTACCTTTGGTGATCTGGCAAGAACTGGTGTGTCAACATGATTATGCTGTATATGATGGCACAATCACGTTGACACACTGGGTCTCACCAGTTCACTGAGTTAAGCAACATTGAGGCTGGCCAAATAGGTGACCATTTGGGAAGGCGAGACGCTGTATGTACCACAAGATAAAATACCAGCTTGAGAAACTGACACAGTCTACCCTTCTCTGAAGGGTAGATGTTCCTCTCTTAAGTCGTGGTAGGCACTTCATCTAGTGATGGCATCACGATAAAAAATACTTTTGATAGCCCTGGCGAAGCATCAAGTATTCAGCTACCAACAAGATTTGAATTACACTGCAAACTCGTGTAGTGAGTTCAATCTCGGCTACAGCTGCGCTGGCTGGATGGATGGATGGTTAGAGAATAGCCGAGCAGAAGCAGTAAATTATCTGTGTATCTATCAATCTATATAATTATCTATCTATCTATCTATCTATCTATCTAGCGATGAGTGGACAACAAAGATTTGAATCATTATGTTTTGACAAGTTGTCAAACTTTGTTGAACTCTGTGTCCGGTCAGTTTGCATTGGAAAATATCCGAACGAGTATTGGAAGTGATATGTCACATGTAACGTGTTTAGGTTTGTGCAAGCATAGAGGCAGTTGGATTGGAAACAAATAAGAAGACAGGTAAGCTAAAAACGGGTCTCCCCATGAGGGAGAGGGAGGTCTCAGAATGGAGACAAAAGAACCTCCCAGGCTAATGATCGTCGATCATTCTTTTCTCCTGTGATGAATACCTGGGAGTGAATAAAATACATAAAATCTCAGATCGTCTTGGGTCTTGTCTTGTAGCATTCCTTTAAACAGATTCTAGCTCCCCCAAGGATGGTTGACGAACTTCCCAGAAAAACCAATAGGAGAAACAGGTATGTCATCATGTCATGTTATGTGTATGCAACATATATTCTGACATGCATGCACCAACACCACGAGGAGTCACGAGCCATAAAATAGACATTAAGAATCCGAGGACAACAGTTTGTTTTACAACAACAAAATGTATACGATACATACATATGGTCAGTTTTTGATAAGAATACAACAGACATTTATTAGTGCTACATACACATTCAAAACACATCACAATGCAAACAGTATACACATTCAATACAAATACGTCACAAACGCATTATCTAACAATATTATTGCTTAAGTTTTAAATAGTATTTCTTTGGTTTGTCACAATTGAGTTTTTTACTGTCATGCTCATGTCATGTAAGTTATACAAATAATTGGTCAGTATTTCTTACCTCTGCAAGATCATTGGTACCGGTGTCTCCAATACAACTATTACCAAATTATAGTGTTGTCCGTTGTTATAGTCGGTAACATTTCAAGATCTAAATGGTGACGTTCCCTCCTCAGCCTTTCCATCATCTGTAATGCTTTGCAGACATTTTTCTTGGAATCAACAGATGTCGATGTCATCACATATACCAAAGAAAGTGCTATTTCAAACTTATGTATGACAGACCAACGAAATTCTATTTAAAATCTATTTTATATCCAAAGATAATGTTAATTCTAAACTTGTGTATGACAAAGCAAGGAAATTCTATTTCAAACTTAAGCATTATTACAAGTTATACAAATAATTAGTATTTCTTTACCTCGGCAAGGTATTTGGCACCGATGTCTCCAATACCATTGTTACCCAATCCAAGAATTAAAAGCGTTCTGTTTATTCGCAGAGCCTGGGGGATAAAAAACAAAAATACTTGTTATTTCAAATATTCTAAATATCAAAGAGTTAAATATTTACAAAACTTGGATCATTTATCTGGATCAATACCAGAATTTAATGGATTCCTTTGTGACTTACGTGCCACCGTTTCATAGAAATGTTGCATATGCAATGGATGTTTACGTTATTGTTATACTGTTCTACCCTATTCCACCACTAAATGGACTTTTCCTGACTTTATGAATAGAGTCATTATGATCAATAGGTAGAAACGAGGAAGTATCACCTGTCAACCTGTTATTTCTGTACATTTTTTTTTATATATTTATATTTATTATTATTATTATTATTATATTATTAAATTTATTTATATTTTATATATTCTCATGCATCACGACATAACAAAGGCTTAGTGGTCACATGAGGATGAGAGCTAAAGAGATTGTCATTTGCTGATGAATAATATCTTTGAGAGAAATTGGAAACGTTGGGTTATATGGTCAGGATTTGATTATTTAAATAGATGGCTCAATAAGAATTTGTTAATATCGGATTTAAAAACGAGCATGTTGTACTTGGCTGGGAAGTAGCCCTGCAGTATGGTGTTCCACAAATGAGATGTTCTTTGGCAGAAACTCTTTTCATGATAGTTGTGTTTAGTATTCAGTACACACACGGAGGAAAAAAATTTCTGGCGAGCTTCATGTACCAGGCCTGAGAGCAAAATAATCTATACGACGTCTTATTGAGTCTGTGTATATCTTTAAAACAATGCTCGACTTCTTTGTTTCTGATTAATTGAACACAAGTTGCTATCTTATCTATTGGTAGCTGATAGAAAAGGGGCAATTGCAGGTTTATACCTTTTAAAGCGGATGAATATGGTTGGATCATTTGTGCCAGAAAGTATTTGACTCCTGATGCCATTCTCTAAAGAGTCAGATACGTCCTCTGATGGTGTACTGTGGCATGTCTGGGAAGGTACCACTCAGAGCACTCTTTCTTGCCTTTGCAAAGTAAAAATCAACTTTGCAATCTAGTGAGAAGGGAAGCGCTCTGCTCTCTTCAGCCTCTTCCTCACAGAAGAGACGTTGCTAATTTTTCTCTATTTTTATTGTAATTTCCATGGAAAATATTCGATTGAACTTCAATCTCTGTTTCCTCCTTGCAAGACATTCACAGCAAAATCTCGTCATCCTACCACAACTGAAAACAACTTTCCTTTCTTTCCTCCGTGTGTTAGGTTTAGGTGGAATTTACATGAACAGAATTTCTTTTTCGAAAACTTCCCATCCGTGAGACACATACATTACTATTTCCTTGCAGATTGCAACATGGTTTGCAACATGGTTGTTTCAAATCCAATGTCAAAAAACATTCGTCATAAACAATAATGAAATAAGTAATGGAACATTTCATCAATCATTTTCAGTCCTCTCATAATATTCTTCATCATTGAACTGATAATCTGTCCATCACATTAATTATAACCTTGGGGGGGGGGGGACAAAAAATAAAGACATAAGAGGAGAGTTGAGTAAACAAATATATTAATTTATTTTGGTTTGGATTTTTTGTTTTATGACGTATCAACCCTTTTTTGGGTTATTTAATGCCGAATATGATCATTTTGGTAAAAGGTTTTATACTTTGAGTTATTTATATCTTCAACTATTTATTTATAGTGTTTGGTCTGGCTGTTTTGTTTTGTGGCATATCCTTTTTCGGGTTCAGTCATTTTGGTAAACGTTTTTATGCTTCAAGTTCTTTATATTTTCAAATATTTAATCTTGATTGATTTATTGATTTGGTTCTTTTGTAGAGTAAAATTGTTGTTTTTGTTTTTCACTTTGCAGAACATGATTAAGTTTTTCCAGAAAAAAAGGGAAAAAAACAATAACATCAATGTTTGGTGCATTTTCGGTCAGGAAGTCAGTATTTTCCAACAGCATCAGTAAGAGCAGTATTACAAAATATATACAAATAAGAGGGCTACAAGCGAAACTGTTAGTGCTATCTACCAGAATATTAATTTCTCTTAAGAGCAATACCTGCTGTTATTTATTGCTAGGAGAATTCCTGCATGTGTGAGTAAATTAATATAGCATTAATCCTTATCCTCAAGTAATTTTTGACCTTGATAACTGAGATCTCATGACCAAAAGAAAAAGATATGTTAATATTAAATATAGAGGCAGAAATTGGATTATTATTATTATTATTATAGATTCATACAAATTATCATTATTATAATAAATTCATACAAATTATTATTATTATAATAAATTCATACAAATTGTACCTACATCAGCAAAGTGTTTTGCTCCTTGGTCTCCGATGAAATTTCCAGAAAGGATGATGGATGTGAGCTTTATGGCTTCTCTATCAGAAATTGCACGGCAGATGCTCTCGGCACCTTTCTTTGTCATTCGATTGTGCCGAAACGATACATACTCAAGTCTATGAAGAAAAAATTTGTAATCATCATCATAATCATCATCATCATTTTAACGTCCATTTTACATGCTAGCATGTATTAAATGGTTTTATGAAAGAGACTTCCAAACTTACCAATCTCTTATCTAGTCTTTATGCATCCCCCTTTTTCTCATTTCCACCTATGTTTTCTTTGGCCTTCCTCTGTGAACTGACACTGCTACCTCAACTGTTCTACATCTTGTAGCCCAAGAGCTCTCATCCATCCTTTCCACATGGCCATACCGTCGAAGTCTCCTATTTTGAACACATCTCTCTATATTGTCCAGATTTAATCCTCCTCTGATGTCATCAGATCTAAGCCTGTCTTTAAGACTTACATTAAATAAGCTTCAGCATCTTTAAGACTTACATTAAATAAGCTTCACAGATTGGAATGAAAATAAATGCCTCAAAGAACAAATTACTCATTGTTGGCTTCACCCCAACAGACGAAACATGCATCGTCATTAGTGATGATGTTTTTGAAGAGCTTGAGATTGCAAATATCTTGGTGTCATTATCTCATCACGGATCAAAGTGGAGCTGCCATCAAAGTCAGAATTGATTTTGCATTTCATGCTTTCTGCTGATTGAAGAACTGATCCTGTTATAACTATACATGCACATACATAGATCTGCAAAATTGTGTAGCAGTAGAGATGAGTATGTATTAGTGATGGGCCGATTCTAATATTTTTGTCGATTCCAATACAATTACCAATTTTGTTTGAAATTCCCAATTCTGATACAATTACTGATTCCAGATCAAAAATCACTTAAACATTTTAAAGGTAAATTTTTCATCTTGACGGGAGGCAGGTCAAGATTTGGTATAGGGTAGAGCATTGAAATGAGCATTATATTAAATACTCGCGCAAACAATCTTCCTTTATGACAGTGAATTCTGGCCTGTGAAAGTAGAAAACCTTAGACAATTAGAAACTTTCGATCACCAATTCCTGCATCACATACTCCATGTCCAATGGCAGTACTTCTTCTCAAACAACACAATATGTTTTGACTGCAAAATTAACTCCAATACGACAAGACATCCTCACGAGACACCTACACTGACTGGATCATGCTTTTTACGATCAACCAGAAGAGTTCATCAATGAAACAATTGCCCAATTTTTCTTACAGGTTGGAAAAAGCGATGTGGTGGGCAAAGAAAAACATGACTGATGACAGCTAAAAGTGACCTGGAACTCAACCTGGGCCCTCAAACCTGCAGAGTTTGCTGTTGGAAGAGCAAGTTGGCTTAAAATTATTCTATTATTGACATCATCGGGCTTGGTCAGCTATCGTGTGACAAGGATGGATTAAGTCGGCTCAACCCATTCCAGATTAATGCTATGTCAAGCACAAGTAGTATACCAATGAAATCTCCTTTTACGTCTCGTTTTACTGTCCAGATTTAGTTCTCCTCTGAAATCATTAGATCTAAAATTCTCTTTAAGACTTGTGCTAAACATCCATCTCATATCATTTCAATGCAATCGTTCACCTGCACAGAACAGGTTTTACTTCCATACATCATCACATTGCATACACACTTGATCAACACTTGGTAATGCTCTGCTAGTTAGTACTGGCAGAAGTTCCTTGGACTGAAACACAATTAAAGCAATAACAGGTACTCTAAAAATATTTCAATTAAATCTGTATATTTAGCAATGAGATTCTTTTCCAGGTCATCTTTGATTGAGTCATTCCAACTCCTTCTCACCTTAAAAAAATAAAAATTCAGATATTCAAATCCTGTGCGATAGAAAAAATACTTGAAGGTCAAGGATCATTTGCTGGAAATACCTTAATAGATATCTGACATATAAAGTTAGCTTGTCAGATTTAAGTTGAGAAATCAAATTTAGCTTCTTAATTTCTTCTTTTTTAACTTTATCAAATTTTTATTTGTTATTATTGTATCATGTTATTGGCAATATATTAACAGACTTTGCTGGAATTGTTTTTAAATATTTAGTCCAGATGAAACATTCATATATATAAAAGGCAAAACAGCCACACGCATTTTTGTATGTCCAAGAAAGGCTTTTTTTTTTTGCGGGGTTTCTCAACAAGGTCACTATTTTGGAGAACTTTCCTTATACTCCCTAGATTGTAATATCTCCGATTTGCAAATGGTCATCTTCTCTATTTTTATTCTGATCGAGTTAAAAAAAAACCCTGGTTTCGAGTGTTTGTTTGTCTTTTTCATATAAATAAAGCGAAACTATATCAAAGGAAAAGTAACTGCTTTTCGGCCTTCCAGCCAGGACGTCCAGAAAGGCAATCAGCTTTGATCAATGTGAGGGAAACCCTTCATATCAGACAATTGCCATTGAATTGGCCAGAGTTCTCCCTTTTTGGGAGGAACTGGTTTTCCCAACATCGTAGGGAAACAAGTACGGGGCAGAAAGGTGAAAGCTTAACTGGCCTACAGCCAAACGTTCATTTCTACACCTGCGTGATTCTTAATTACCAACTCATTCATTTCTTTTTCATCGTCACGATTTAAACACTTTACAGTTCCATTCGCGTCATAACACAGCAGTAAAATCTCAGGTTTTCTTTCACTTTCTTTTCCATCTTCGCGTCACAGATTTCAGCCTGCCTGCCTACTAACACGTTTTTTTTTCACACACCTACAAACACCCGGACAACGTCGAGAACCCCCGCTAGTTTGTAAATAATTATGAAAAACTAAAATATCACCAAAGGGAATAACTCATTAGACGATTGTGATGACTTTCTCTAGAAACTACCATTTACATTTGTTTTGATGCTTGCTTGAAGTCATTCTTGACCGACTCATTCCATGTCTTTCTTGGCCTGCTTTTTCCTCGCTTATCCTCATATTCTGTTCACCTGTTCATCTAATCAGAGCTTTGTTCAACATGTTTATACCACTATCGTTGGTTGCAGTTCAGAGCTGACTCCAATCTGGCCCCGCTCAACCTTGATAGACAGAAGTCAAAACTAACTGTTAATCAAGGCACACATTATAAATCCATTGAACCATAGCCAATTACAAATCCATTGAACCATAGCCATGCCATACCTTGGCATCCTCAGAAAGATGGAGCAAGTAGGATTGCAACATTCACTCGCATGTAACATAGCACTACAGACATGGCTCTTGTAAACTTGATCCCAACTAATAAATAAGAGTTAATAACATGTTTAGGGAGAAGCCCATGCAGTTCTTACATTCAAGATTGAACTTGATCCGTATTCCTTACCCTCTCTTTTGTTCTTGGACACAAATTATGTGAATGCCACAGATGTAAATAAGTCTGCATCCATTCTCATCTGTCATTCTAGTACCTGTCAATGTCATCAGAAGAGATACAGCCGTTCCCTTCTTAAATTGAACTCATACACCTCAACTCTAGTGACGAAAAGCGATTAAATGAGGGTTACTATCGTTTCCTTTTTAGTTGGGTTACTACTGTAGCATGATAAGTAAAAACAATTTTCGGTGTTCTTCATGCAAAAAACATAACTCAATTTACAATGTGTTGGGGCAAAATAACATCTTCAACTCCAATAATAAGGAGTCAAAACTCACTTGTTATCAAGCATACACCACAAATCTATCAAACCAAAGGAATGAATTAGAAAATGATTTTTACTATAGAACTGCACTGGAATTTTTTTCCATAGAAATAAATGGATGATTATTTTTCTTATGGGAATGCAATGTCCAATTATTTTTACCCTTCAAATTAAGTGGAAAATGATTTTCAGATATATATTATATATTGGAAAAATATTAATATTATCGAATTGAATAGACAATAAACTTTTATTATAGGAATGCATTGGAAATATTTTAATTATAGGAATGCATTAGAAATATTTTTTTATCATAGAAATGCATTGGTAAATAATTTTACTATAGAAATGACTTTAAATTTGAAACGACTTTAAAAGAATATTATATTTCAGAATTTTTTAGATGAAGATTTATAATTTGTGAAAATTATAGAACAAACAGACAAACTGTTTAAAAAAAAATACGCCTTTAGATATAAATAAAAAGATTTTTTTAAAATTAAAATCGGATTTAAAACCCCTTGTCAGAGAAATAGTTTTGTTCTCTTTTTTTTTTTTTTGCATGGAAGCAAAAAGTCCATTCTCACGTTGTTGTTATCAAGATTGCACTGGCTGGTAACTGCATGTAACAACTCTCTAGTTTAAAAAAATGAATTTAAGCTGAAAAGGTGCGTGGTCAGCAAATATGAAGTTGAAGCATCTTGAATAAAGTGAAAAATATAGAGCAAACAGACAAACTGTTTTTAAAAACATGCTTTTAGATGCAAATAAAAAAAAAAAATTTTTCTAATCAATTTCGAATTTAAAATAATTTGCATTTTTTTATATTATTCGGATTACTGTTCTCATATTTGATATGAGAATAGTAGTCCAAATAATGCAGATAATTTTACTTAATAGAATAATAAAGTCCATGAAATATTTTACTTTGATAATTTTACTTAATAGAATAATAAAGTCCATGAAATATTTTACTTTGATAATTTTACTTAATAGAATAATAAAGTCCATGAAATATTTTACTTTGATAATTTTACTTAATAGAATAAATAAAATCCATGAAATATTTTACTTTGATAATTTTACTTAATAGAATAATAAAGTCCATGAAATATTTTACTTTGATAATTTTACTTAATAGAATAAATAAAATCCATGAAATATTTTACTTTGATAATTTTACTTAATAGAATAATAAAGTCCATGAAATATTTTACTTTGATAATTTTACTTAATAGAATAAATAAAATCCATGAAATATTTTACTTTGATAATTTTACTTAATAGAATAATAAAGTCCATGAAATATTTTACTTTGATAATTTTACTTAATAGAATAAATAAAATCCATGAAATATTTTACTTTGATAATTTTACTTAATAGAATAATAAAGTCCATGAAATATTTTACTTTGATAATTTTACTTAATAGAATAAATAAAATCCATGAAATATTTTACTTTGATAATTTTACTTAATAGAATAATAAAGTCCATGAAATATTTTACTTTGATAATTTTACTTAATAGAATAAATAAAATCCATGAAACATTTTACTTTGATAATTTTACTTAATAGAATAATAAAGTCCATGAAATATTTAGATTCTCCGAATCTAAAGAAAGAAGAAAATTCATGAATAAATTCAATCCAGACTTACAAACTGTCTTTTCCCAAGAGTTCTCCATAATTTTCTTCCTCTACATGTGTTGCATCCAAGAAAAGCTTCCTGAAAATAAATAATTGAAATAAGAATTTTAAAACGGTAAATTCTTTTATTAAAAAAATATGCAATACCTTAAATTGGAATTGTTAATATGATCACGTTGATATTTCTTTTGGTTCTTGTTAGATATTTTGGATTTTCACTCATTGGAGAGTAAGAAAAATATATCTATTTAAAATGAAAAAAGGTTATTTCAAAAACATCTTTTAAGAAATGTTTTATTTAAAATTAGGCAAAACGCCTTTGAATATTATTTTATTATTAAAAAAAAGGGCATTTGTTATTAAACATTTTTTTATCTCTGACGATGGATATGTCATATGAAAATTTTAAGGTAAAAAAAGGATTTTTAATGAAAAAACTATTTGCATTTTATATGTTGTGTCAAAGGAATTCTGCCTGTTGCCTGGTTTCAAATTTAGAAATATATATATATATATATATATATATATATATATATATATATATATATATATATATATATATATATATATATATATATATATATATATAATTATTAATATAATTATTTTTAATACCTAAACACACAAATGCTTTATCCTTTCTGGAATTATCAGTATAGAGAGTAGCGATTACAGCCATTTGGGAGATTCGAACTCGGCTGTGAAGCTACCTTTGACTCTATTAGCAAAGAACACATCACACGGCCAATGTTAACTGCGAGAAATGCAGTTGAAATAAACATTTATATTAAAGCGTAAAAGTCGGGCAAGAGTGATCTTATGATTATAACAACATGATCTGCGCATGTAAGCTTAAGTAACTGACTTATTTCAACTTAGAGTGCTCAACATTAAGAACCGAGTTTTTAAAGAGGCTGGCATAATTATTACTATAATTATTTTTAATACCTACAGACACTAGAATTTCATCTTTTCAGGAATCATCAGTGCAGGGAGTAACGATTACAGCCAGTTGGGAGATTCGAATCTGGCTAATATATATATATATATATATATATATATATATATATATATATATATATATATATATATGTGTGTGTACAACTCCCCATAATCAAAGAAATATAAAGGCGAGGAGACATTATATTTTATACGTAATTTCTATATATAGCATTCTTTAAACCACATCTATATTGATTGAGTTACGGTCATTAGCACATGACATTAAATTAAATCTATTTAAATAATTAACTCGATGATATTACTTATTCAACATAATAGCCTTGTTTCAACTGTACTATTTAAAAATATAATTTAAAATGTAATTATTTAGTTTATTTTCATTTCAATTTTTATATAACTTATGCCGAGATAAGCGGAGAACACATACAGCACTTGGAATTCCCAAATAGTCACCCATTTTTAATATTGACCAGATTCAATGTTGCTTAACTTCAGTGATCTGATGGGAACTGGTGTGTCAATGTGATTATACTGTATATACTAGCTGGACGCCCGGCGTTGCCCAGTCTTACAATACACTTAAACATGATATTTTAATTTATGCAGATTGCGTATGTATTATTTTCAAATCAGTCCTCTATTGAATATTATATAATACGAGGAATAATTTACCCGGTGAACTAATTCGCAAAAAAGAAAAATTAAAGATAATGTCATTCATCAAATTCTGTCTGTGTTTGTTTACAATATCACGTCAGCTGATATTTGGTCTTGATGATGAATGCTCTGGAAAAATCACTTCTGATTAATGTTTAGTTTTAAAATATGCAAACTAAGAAATGATTTGCGGCAATTTTAAATGACAACTCTTCTTTTATCGTAAACTGAACTCATTAATAAGAAAAAATTAAATTAAAATGGTGAGGTACACCAGGGCTTGAACCATTCGATCTGCAGTCGAATACTCTACTACTGAGCTATACCTCAAGATGAAAATAGTTCAGTTTTTTTTAAGAACAAATCATTTGCTGAGAATTGAATCCTTCTTGATTTACTGGGAATTATCTCCCTTAACCGGTACAACTGAAAAATATTCCCCTGTAAAAATTCTTTTTATCTATAAGAAGGGAAGACTACTTTTAGGATCACTCAGACATATGAATTACCTTTGTGTGAAATTTGCAAAAGATAGGCTCAGCCATTTCGGAACCTATGAGGAAGGAACTCACGCATGTACGCACACACACACACACACACACATACAAAGTGACTTTTATATAATAGTATATATATATATATATATATATATATATATATATATATATATATATATATATATAACTACTTCATTTACTCACATAAATTAATATACAAAAGTATAAATTTATGCATAAACTTTCAGTATTTACTTCAACAGTGCTCAATACGTAGGTAGAGCTAAGAATATTCTGTGTAGCTTAATCGCTATATATATATATATATATACTCGGGTTTTTTTTATATTCAAAAGTAATGGACTAATGAATTCAACGAGGTTGTTAGATAGTGCTCAATAAAAAGAGCTGATAATACTTGTTTATTGTTATATAAACATGCTCACATCCCGCTGCTACAAACAGCCACTTGTTTCAATCAAACAACAGATATCATCAGGCAGCGACTTGACTGTTCAAAAGTTCAATGAATAATGGATTTTTATTTTAGGTAGGAACTCTTTAGAAGTTGGAGTTAAAAAACTTAAAACACAGGACTTTAATTAAATAAAAAAGTAAAAAGGGAGAGGCAATTTAAATAAAGTTAAAAGATTACAATGGGGAGAGAGTGATTGAGAAGAAAAAATGATGATGGACTGATGATCATCAAGGAATCCAACGGCCCTAAATGTGAAAGAACCAAAAAGATTATCTTAAATGAATTCCGTAGAATTAAATTAAAAGTGGATATTATATCAGATGTTAAAACTGTAAATTTTTTGGATGTGAACTTTGATTTAAGGAAAGGCATCTACCAACCATATAGGAAGGAAAACTCAAACCCAATTTATGTACACCCCCTATCAAATCACCCAAAATCTATCATTAGGCATATCCCCAAATCCATTAGTAAAAGAATCAGTGACAATTCTTCCAATCTTGAAACATTTAATAAACATAAATATTTCTATAACAGGGCCCTTAAGGATAGTGGATACAAAAACACCCAAATTGAGTTCATAGAACCAACACACCCAAACACAAATACAAATAGAAACCGTAAGAGAAAAATCCTGTGGTACAATCCCCCTTTTAATCTGAAACTTAAAACAAATCTAGGAATGAAATTCTTAAACTTAATTAAAAAGCACTTCCCTATTAATAACATACTACATAAAATTTTCAATAAAAATACAATAAAACTTAGTTATAGTTGTAATGAAAACCTTGAAAAAATAATTAAAAAACATAATAACAAAATATTAAACAAAAATAGCACACCCATTGCTACCGAAAGTTGTAACTGTAGAATTAAATCAAAATGCCCTCTTAAAGGAAATTGTCAAATTACTTCTGTAGTGTACCAAGCTACTATTTCTACTAAGGAAAATCCGAATGAAAAAAAATATTACATAGGAATGACAAATAACAATTTTAAAGAAAGATTTACCGGTCACAAGTGCTCTTTTGAAAATAATGAGTACAAAAATAGAACTTCCTTGTCTAAATATTACAATGAACTAGTAGAGCAAGGTTACTCCCCAATAGTAAATTGGAAAATTTTAAAGAAAGCGAAAACCTGTTCATCTTTAAACTCGCCTTGCTACCTATGTCTTTATGAGAAATTATTTATACTTACTTTTAGAGAAAGAGATAAATTATTAAATAAGAAGCACGAAAATTCAATTAATTGCAAACATTATAAAACCCATCTTTTAAGTAATTTAGTTTAGATATAAAATTTAAATAAATTAAAAATTGTCACTGATTTCTATAATTTATTAATATTCTATTAATATACTTTCTCCTCTCCTGATTTCATTCTTTACTTCTCCTATCTTATATACATGTGTGTCTATGTGTATATGTATGTGTCTATGTATTTATTTTATGACCGTGTGTACTTAGATCTATATATTTCTATATTATTTGGTATACCCTCCCATGTTTATTCAATCCATTTGTATGTTTCTATGTGTGTATGCATCTATCTGTACCCTTGCCAAATTATTTGTATTCTTATGTATTTCTATATATATAATTTATGTAAATTATACATATTTATGTGTGAGTATATATATGTGTGTGTGCGTTGTTGTGTATTAGTATATGATTGTGTGCATATATTTGTGTATTTTTTGTATGTATGTGTATACATAAGATTATATATATATATATATATATATATATATATATATATATATATATATATATATATATATATATGTGCTTATTAGTATGTCGGTTGGTTCTCTGTGAGTATATACATATGTATCTTATTATTTTTAATTAGGGTACTATCTACCTGTGCGTCGCTATTTTTGAGTATTTCGTTGATTTAATTACTTCTTTTGCCTGAATATATTTATAGGTAAGTGTACTTGTATCTGTGTTATTAGTAATCTGGTATTGAATGTATTATTTTGTGATTTAATATGACTTTATATCTATACTTAAATAGCTTAAACTTCCAACTTAATAGTATAGTTACACCTTTACTTATGTGCATGTATATGTATATATATATATATATGTATATATATATATATGTGTGTGTATGTGTGTGTATATTTGGGTATATATATGTGTGTGTGTGGTTATATATCTATATATATATATATATTTGTATTATATTCTTTTTATATACATAAATATTAGTAGTTTTTTATTTATAATTATTGGACCTATTTAATTTATTTAATCCCCTCTTATGGCTAAATATGTTATATTAAAAAGATAATAAATATTAATTTTATTCTGTTTTTATTATTATTATTATTATTATTATTATTATTATTATTATTATTATCATTACTATTATGTTTATTGTTATTAATAATAATTTTAATATTGTTTTATCATTATTTTTTTCTTTTATTCATATATTTATCTAATAAAAACGCGAAAACTTTAAACTTATATCATTTAGCATAAAGGGCCTAATTAATGGTAGACGTATGTTTGAATTGCGTTGATTTTACTCGTGGACGTATGTAAGAGGATAAATATGCTAGCAGAATACATTCACTGCCTTTTTTGACACGTTCATTTCTGACGCTTGGATTGTATCTTCTGTTTGTATTTGTAATAATATGCTTCATTACTGAATTGTATAATTGTTCATAAATTGGTTGACACGCAGATTTTTTCTTTTTCTTTTTCTTTTTCTATATACTGTCAAATTCTTACTTTCTCTCTTTCTCTATTTAACTAGATCTCATTATTCTTTCCTTTTCCTTCTAGTTCTTATTCTCTTTATTATAACCCTTTGTTTCTTTTTTCTTTTCTTCTCCGTATCATATATATATATATATATATATATATATATATATATATATATATGATGTGGAGGGGGGGGGAAGGGAGAAATGAAGTATGTATATATATATGTATGTATATATATATATATAGGAATAAAGTATGTATATATATATGTATGTATATATATATATATATATATGTATATATGTGTGTATATGTGTGTATATGTGTGTGTATGTGTATGTATGTGTATATATATATTTTCTCTCTTCTTTTTCTCTCTATTTTGTTTTCTCTATATTTTCTTTCTCTATTTCTGTCTCTATTCCTTTTTTCTTCTCAATCACTCTCTCCCCATTGTAATCTTTTAACTTTATTTAAATTGCCTCTCCCTTTTTACTTTTTTATTTAATTAAAGTCCTGTGTTTTAAGTTTTTTAACTCCAACTTCTAAAGAGTTCCTACCTAAAATAAAAATCCATTATTCATTGAACTTTTGAATAGTCAAGTCGCTGCCTGATGATATCTGTTGTTTGATTGAAACAAGTGGCTGTTTGTAGCAGCGGGATGTGAGCATGTTTATATAACAATAAACAAGTATTATCAGCTCTTTTTATTGAGCACTATCTAACAACCTCGTTGAATTCATTAGTCCATTACTTTTGAATATAAAAAAAACCCGAGTATCGTCGCTCCATTACTGTTGAGCACTATTATACGCTGGATTTGTTTTTACCTAAACATGGAGAAAATTAACTTCCAAACATCCCTGAAAAATATTCCTACCACCACGAATCGGAATTACCAGATGACCCTCCTTCTAAAAACTGAGGAGCTACTTAGGAGAATGAAGTGGAAAGCTTTTTTCTTCCTGAGAAATTCAAATGACAACAAGAATAAGGATTACCATGGTTTCAAAAATCGAGATTCGGCACCACATATCGACCAATTGGATGCTTTTGAAGCAGACATTATGGACCTTATTAGAGGCTTGTCTTTCCATGGGAAAAAGAATCATTTTCAAAAACAGTTGGATTTTACCATTAAGAAAATCAACACCTCGGATTACCTTTACGTTAAAGCAGATAAGACGCAAAATTTCTACAAACTAACTACACATGAATATAACAAGCTTATTAAAGAAAATATTACAAAAAATTACAAAAAATCAAATATAGATATTTGCAAAAAAATTGACAAGGATAGTAAAGAAATAACTGACAAACTTAAAATTAGTAATAGAGTGGGAATTTTACAAAAAAAACAGTCATATATTTTGCTTAAAGACCATAAGATAAATTTTGAAAATAAACCTACAACTAGGTTAATTAATCCTACGAAACCCGAAATAGGTAAATTAAGTAAAAATATACTAGAAAGAGTTAACTATCAAATTAAATCAACATATAAGCTAAATCTATGGATTAACACAGCGGATACCATTAAATGGTTTTCCAATATACATAATAAAAAGAATTGTACTTTCTTACAATTCGATATTGTGAATTACTATCCCTCCATATCTAAGGAACTATTCGAAGAGGTGATGGAGTTTGCTAAACTTCTGTCTGATATAAAAGACACTGAAATTGAAATTATACGGACATGTAGAAATACTACATTAATTAGTGGAAATGATCAGTGGTTGAAAAAAGATCAAAATGACCTGTTTGACATTTCCATGGGGTCTTTGGATTCGGCTGAAATGACAGACTTAGTAGGTCTATTCATACTATACAACTTAACCAAAGACATCAATGTCATGGATATAGGCTTGTATCGTGATGATGGACTGATGATCATCAAGGAATCCAACGGCCCTAAATGTGAAAGAACCAAAAAGATTATCTTAAATGAATTCCGTAGAATTAAATTAAAAGTGGATATTATATCAGATGTTAAAACTGTAAATTTTTTGGATGTGAACTTTGATTTAAGGAAAGGCATCTACCAACCATATAGGAAGGAAAACTCAAACCCAATTTATGTACACCCCCTATCAAATCACCCAAAATCTATCATTAGGCATATCCCCAAATCCATTAGTAAAAGAATCAGTGACAATTCTTCCAATCTTGAAACATTTAATAAACATAAATATTTCTATAACAGGGCCCTTAAGGATAGTGGATACAAAAACACCCAAATTGAGTTCATAGAACCAACACACCCAAACACAAATACAAATAGAAACCGTAAGAGAAAAATCCTGTGGTACAATCCCCCTTTTAATCTGAAACTTAAAACAAATCTAGGAATGAAATTCTTAAACTTAATTAAAAAGCACTTCCCTATTAATAACATACTACATAAAATTTTCAATAAAAATACAATAAAACTTAGTTATAGTTGTAATGAAAACCTTGAAAAAATAATTAAAAAACATAATAACAAAATATTAAACAAAAATAGCACACCCATTGCTACCGAAAGTTGTAACTGTAGAATTAAATCAAAATGCCCTCTTAAAGGAAATTGTCAAATTACTTCTGTAGTGTACCAAGCTACTATTTCTACTAAGGAAAATCCGAATGAAAAAAAATATTACATAGGAATGACAAATAACAATTTTAAAGAAAGATTTACCGGTCACAAGTGCTCTTTTGAAAATAATGAGTACAAAAATAGAACTTCCTTGTCTAAATATTACAATGAACTAGTAGAGCAAGGTTACTCCCCAATAGTAAATTGGAAAATTTTAAAGAAAGCGAAAACCTGTTCATCTTTAAACTCGCCTTGCTACCTATGTCTTTATGAGAAATTATTTATACTTACTTTTAGAGAAAGAGATAAATTATTAAATAAGAAGCACGAAAATTCAATTAATTGCAAACATTATAAAACCCATCTTTTAAGTAATTTAGTTTAGATATAAAATTTAAATAAATTAAAAATTGTCACTGATTTCTATAATTTATTAATATTCTATTAATATACTTTCTCCTCTCCTGATTTCATTCTTTACTTCTCCTATCTTATATACATGTGTGTCTATGTGTATATGTATGTGTCTATGTATTTATTTTATGACCGTGTGTACTTAGATCTATATATTTCTATATTATTTGGTATACCCTCCCATGTTTATTCAATCCATTTGTATGTTTCTATGTGTGTATGCATCTATCTGTACCCTTGCCAAATTATTTGTATTCTTATGTATTTCTATATATATAATTTATGTAAATTATACATATTTATGTGTGAGTATATATATGTGTGTGTGCGTTGTTGTGTATTAGTATATGATTGTGTCCATATATTTGTGTATTTTTTTTGTATGTATGTGTATACATAAGATTATATATATATATATATATATATATATATATATATATATATATATATATATATATATATATATATATATATATATATGCTTATTAGTATGTCGGTTGGTTCTCTGTGAGTATATACATATGTATCTTATTATTTTTAATTAGGGTACTATCTACCTGTGCGTCGCTATTTTTGAGTATTTCGTTGATTTAATTACTTCTTTTGCCTGAATATATTTATAGGTAAGTGTACTTGTATCTGTGTTATTAGTAATCTGGTATTGAATGTATTATTTTGTGATTTAATATGACTTTATATCTATACTTAAATAGCTTAAACTTCCAACTTAATAGTATAGTTACACCTTTACTTATGTGCATGTATATGTATATATATATATATATATGTATATATATATATGTGTGTGTATGTGTGTGTATATTTGGGTATATATATGTGTGTGTGTGGTTATATATCTATATATATATATATATATTTGTATTATATTCTTTTTATATACATAAATATTAGTAGTTTTTTATTTATAATTATTGGACCTATTTAATTTATTTAATCCCCTCTTATGGCTAAATATGTTATATTAAAAAGATAATAAATATTAATTTTATTCTGTTTTTATTATTATTATTATTATTATTATTATTATTATTATTATTATTATTATTATTATTATCATTACTATTATGTTTATTGTTATTAATAATAATTTTAATATTGTTTTATCATTATTTTTTTCTTTTATTCATATATTTATCTAATAAAAACGCGAAAACTTTAAACTTATATCATTTAGCATAAAGGGCCTAATTAATGGTAGACGTATGTTTGAATTGCGTTGATTTTACTCGTGGACGTATGTAAGAGGATAAATATGCTAGCAGAATACATTCACTGCCTTTTTTGACACGTTCATTTCTGACGCTTGGATTGTATCTTCTGTTTGTATTTGTAATAATATGCTTCATTACTGAATTGTATAATTGTTCATAAATTGGTTGACACGCAGATTTTTTCTTTTTCTTTTTCTTTTTCTATATACTGTCAAATTCTTACTTTCTCTCTTTCTCTATTTAACTAGATCTCATTATTCTTTCCTTTTCCTTCTAGTTCTTATTCTCTTTATTATAACCCTTTGTTTCTTTTTTCTTTTCTTCTCCGTATCATATATATATATATATATATATATATATATATATATATATATATATATGATGTGGAGGGGGGGGGAAGGGAGAAATGAAGTATGTATATATATATGTATGTATATATATATATATAGGAATAAAGTATGTATATATATATGTATGTATATATATATATATATATGTATATATGTGTGTATATGTGTGTATATGTGTGTGTATGTGTATGTATGTGTATATATATATTTTCTCTCTTCTTTTTCTCTCTATTTTGTTTTCTCTATATTTTCTTTCTCTATTTCTGTCTCTATTCCTTTTTTCTTCTCAATCACTCTCTCCCCATTGTAATCTTTTAACTTTATTTAAATTGCCTCTCCCTTTTTACTTTTTTATTTAATTAAAGTCCTGTGTTTTAAGTTTTTTAACTCCAACTTCTAAAGAGTTCCTACCTAAAATAAAAATCCATTATTCATTGAACTTTTGAATAGTCAAGTCGCTGCCTGATGATATCTGTTGTTTGATTGAAACAAGTGGCTGTTTGTAGCAGCGGGATGTGAGCATGTTTATATAACAATAAACAAGTATATATATATATATATATATATATATATATATATCTGTGGAAATATACTTCATTTCCTTATAATATATTCCAATCTTTATTTAAGAAGCTCAATTTAATTACAGAGCAATATAATGAATGAATGACAAAAGTCTATATTCCAAAATTCATGATGTTGACCGTCTTACAATTTATTCCTTTAATTCAGTTGACATTTACAATTCAAAATCATGTAATGTAAACATATTATAAGGTATTTACAGTTTCTCTTTCAATTTTCGAATTTTTAATCATGTCAAAACGCACTTTATCTCCTTTTGATGAATTGATTGTTGCTATTTCTTCTGATGAGTTAAGGGCAAAATAGATTCATTGATTGATATAATAATTAAGTGATTGATTTTGTGCTACGAAAGAATTGTAAATGTCAACTGAATTAAAGGAATAAATTGTAAGATGGTCAACATCATGAACTTTGGAATGTAAACTTTTGTCATTCATTCATTATATATATATATATATATATATATATATATATATATATATATATATATATATATATATATATATATTAGCAGTTCAGCCCGGTTTTTGCTTGGATCCTATGTACTGTTTATAACTTGCCCTACGTGTGAATATTCTTTATGTAAGATTTCAAATGTTTAGACTAAAAATTGTCTGAGTAATTTCGTAGAGACCGCAGAGGTAAATTTTTTAAAACTTTGACCCCAATTTTGACCCCTTAACATTTGGTTTCAAATCAAAATAAGTTTTACCCATGTCCAAGTTACCTACATCTAAAATTTTAAGTGTTCAGACCCAAAATTGGTGGAGAAATTTGGTAAAATCTGCAAAGGTCAACTCTTTCAACTTTGACCTTTTGGTAGCAAAATCCTTGCCCCAAAACTGATTAAAATGCTTGCCGCATGTCTGAATACCCGTTATGTATAAATTTAAAATGTGTAGACCCAAAATTGACTGAATAGTTTGCTAGACACAGCAAAGATCAAATTTTTTGAACATTGACCCCTTGGCAGCTCAAATTTTCGGCCCAAACAAATTAAAAAGCTTGCCCTATCTCTGAATACCTTTTATGTAAAATTTCAAATGTTTAGACCAGAAATTGACTGAGTAATTTGGTAGAGACCGCAGAGGTCAATTTTTTTTAAACTTTGACCTCAATTTTGACCCTTTATTTTTGGGGGCACAAATCAAATTAAAAAATTTGATCCATGTCCAAGTAACCTACATTTAAAATTTCAAGTGTTTAGACCCAAAATTGGCAGAGGAATTTGGTAGAGTTTTCAAAGGTCAAATCGTTGAACTTTGACCCCTTGACAGCCAAATTTCTGGCCGAAAGCCGATTAAAAAGGTTTTCTCAAATCTCGAGTCTGTAGATTGAAAATCGACAGAGTTATTTGGTAGGGAAATGTACACACACAGACACACACACACACACATTTGCACTATATATATATATATATATATATATATATATATATATATATATATATATATATATATATATATATATATATAAATATAACACGGAAATTACATAATTATCGACAATTATGTAATTTCCGTGTTATATTTTTATGTTATTGCTCTGTTTACCACATTGAGCTCTCATACCTGGATTTCCTCCTGGAATTATTCCATTATAACACTATATATATATATATATATATATATATATATATATATATATATATATATATATATATATATATATATATATATATGGTTTCAAAGACATATATACAGTTTTAAGCTTTTCAACCTTTAAAATTATATGAAAAGAAAATGTTAATCCTTCATAGGAAAACTCTTTTTTTTTATGCTCTCAACAGGTGACCGATATAATTAAGTATCGATTATATCCATAATATACTTATCGCATCCGTTGGTAATAATATTTTGGAAGCGATGTCCTTCTTTTTAGTTTGATTAAGAAATATTCTAATGTAATTTAGAGATGCGGAAATCTTGGTAGTTATAATAACTATTTTTTTTTTTTTATTCAGATGAGATGGCAGATTTTATTTTGTGTCTATTTACAAATGTTTTATCCCTGATACCGTAGCTGGTTATAATTGTACTATGTTTTTGGAATCGTCTTGTAAATTATTTTTCTTTGCTTTAACATTTAAACCATATGGATAATTTTTTTTTTTTTTTTTTTGCATTGCTCCCTTTTTTAATGAGTATATTTTTTTTATTTATTCATTTTTATTTATTAAATATTCAACTATTCATATAGATTTTAAATATTTTTACGTGCATAAAAGTTTATCCATGGGCACGTGTTTCTGGGTATCACTCGTCATCAGCATGGCTACAGTTTTGGCAAGGGACCGAGCTCACGACTACACAAGCACCATTGAGCCACAACAGATTTTAAGGCAGATATTGTTGAGTACTACAGAATTCTTGGTGCTTCTACACTATTGGGACGAAATTTCAGAAATCGTAAAGCTAAATTTCACATGAAAACAATGATATCTATGTATTCATGGTATTTTTAAGATAATTATATCCAAAAATTACGAAAATCGATAAGTTAGAAAATTATTTATTAAAGAAAATAAAAATAGAATTTGATGAAAACGGGAGAATTCGAAAAGGAGGTAATTTTCCGTTTTGATTTGAACAAGATGGCGGAAATTTTTCACCTGCTAACACGTATTAAAGTTTTTTTTTTTTAAACAATTCAGTCATATTCAGGTAATTTCGACTGCATAATTTGGAAGCTACCATTGTAACTTATTAGAATTGACAAAAAATTCAGTTGAAACCATTGGTTTTTATCTGAAAACTCCATTTATTGACTATAAAATCTCGTCCCAATTCTGTAGAAGTGCCAAATTCTTCTCTTTCTCTATACTTTTCTTCTTCTCAATTTGTCTAATAATCTTTGGTGGTGGGCGTTGCAATTATTCAAAGATTTTACTTACTTGATGTTCACACATTTTGGTAAAAGTGATGCCAATGAAGTTATAGCACTTCCAGTCAAACCTGTGTTCCAGAGACTGTGAATAAAAAGACAATGAATTGTGCACCAATTTGTAAAAGTAGCGAAAAATATATGTGTGTGTGTATATATGTGTGTATATATGTGTGTGTATATGTGTGTATATATGTGTGTATATATGCATCATAAAAGTTTATACCATTACTTTTACTTTTCTGCACATTTAAACATACATTAATGATCTTCCAAATCACATCCTTACATCATTCGTAGACATTTATGCTGATGACACTACCATCTATGGTAGCACATCTAAGACCGTAAATGACCAAGTTCTCTCTGATTCTCTCTCCTCTGATCTTGAGCATGTGGTACAATGGGGAAAGGAGTGACTGGTTACTTTTAATGCATCTAAAACCAAGCTTTTATCTTTACATCATCAACACTCTGATCCCCATCTGGCATCAATTGAAATGAATGGCTCTCGTCTTGGGGAGGCCTCATGTTTTGACAAGGTTCTGGGTTTGACTTTTACTCCTGATCTTAAGTGGAACACATACATTAAATCCGTTGCCAAGGCCGCTGGAAAAATGGTGGGATCCTTCTATCACTCCAGTAGATATCTCACTGCTGATGCAATTCTCTATCTATATAAGAGCCAGGTACGTCCAAGGATGGAATACTGTTGCCACATTTGGGCAGGAGGTGCTAGAAAGAACTTATCCTGTATTGCTAGAGTTCAAAATAGACTTCGTAGCCTCGTAGGGAATGTCCTTTTCTCTTCCCTGCAATCTCTTTCTCACAGAAGAAATGTTGCGAGTTTTTCTCTGCTTTATTGTTATTTTCATGGCAAGTGTTCAGCTGAGCTCCAATCTTTGGTCCCCCCTCACCAAACTTTCACAAGAAACACCCGTCTAACAGAAATCACTATCAATAATTTCCCCCACTCTTTATCTGTACCTAAACCTAAACGTAGATTCCATGAGCAAAGCTTCTTTATTAGAACTGCACGCCTGTAGAATTGTCTTCCCTTTTCCTGCTTTTCAGCTGACTACAATATGGTTGTCTTCAAGTCTAATGTAAACAAGTTTTTGATGGGCCATTCCATATAAGTTAACAAATTCAACAAATTTCCATTACTAACGATTACTATATTGTCCAATTTCTACTGTACACTCATTAACCCTTATCCTCGAGTGGCCTAAAGGCCTTGATAAGTGGTGATGCCCATGTAAAAAAAAAACATTCACAAGACGGCATTTCAAACCCAATTATACCCCCTTTCACGCTAGTAGAGGGCGCTACAATCAGCATATAAAAAGGGACTCAGAAGAAAAGTCTTCTCTCTTTTGTCTCGCCAGCACACGTACGCTACCCACACACATTTCACAGTATGTTAAACTTGTCTCTCAACTTTTGCACCCACACATCCATGCACGTCCTTTTCAGGCAATTATTGTACACATTGTAATTTTTGTCCACATTTTATAGATACTCTATCCAAGCAAACCCTATTGCTTTTATGATGAATAAAAATATTTTTTTATACATTATCTTTTCTATATTGTTCCTTTGTTTCATTTGTATATGTTTGTCATAGAACATGTTCAGAGGAGAGATGTTCCCCAAGCGTCTGTAAACTCTTTCAATTTAAAAGAAAAAATTTTTTTTCATTTAAAACTTAGAATTATAAACGATCTATTCTCGAATATTTATTTTCATGCAAAATCTTTTAAAAGAAATGTAGAGTAATAAACAGAGGGGTCTGTTTGCGTGTGGAATGCTACGAAGTAAATGAAATTAGAAATGAAATTAGAAAAGATATATATTATACGTTTATCTTAGAATCTATCAAGATAAGGGAAAACTCAATATAGAGAGCAATAAAAATGGAAAATAAGTGGTAGAAATAAAAATTGACTCAATTACAATCTTTATTAATTCATCAAAAATTCAAACAAAGAAAAGATTCTTAATCCATCTTCTTCTATATATATAAAAGCCAAACGTCTGTGTGTATGTATGTTTGTTTGTAACGCTAAAACTTTTGAAAGACGGAACCAAACTTGACAAATTTGGTATCATATCGAAGCCCCATCACCCGGATGACAAATATCGAAATTTCACGTCAAACGGACCACTAGAAGTTGGTCAACTGATCAGTTATCTTCGAGGGGGGCCCCCAAAAAACCTGTCATTATCTATATATATAAAAGACAAATGTTTGTTTGTAACGCTAAAACTTGAGATGAAAGATTCCTCTCCCCTAAGAATAAAACATATGTTCAATATCTGCTTTTGTTTTTTCATTGTTTATACGGTCCCGAGCAACGCCGGGTAGCCCTGCTAGTCTATAATATAAATCTCACCTGTCTGTTTAAATGTATGTATGTATGTATGTATGCCTAAAACTTTCGACAAAGGCGATAAGATTTTCACGAGATCAGTATCATTTTGAAGCTCGACCCTTCGTACGATAAATATTGAAAAATTGGCTAAATACATTAATTCCTTCACCCTTTACTGACCACCTTTCTACAGGGAGGGGTTGCTTTTTCCCTGATATTTTCGAAAGTCATCCCCTCTTTTCGATTGACTAGCCTTAATTTAAACCTTCGTCACTTCCTGTTTGGCGATGGGCGCAACGGCAAAGACATCACTTTTTTTTCACGTTCTTTTCCTCCTTCACGGTACAAGTTCGAGCCTGCCTGCCTACTTCCACTTTTATTTATTTATTTATTTATTTATTTATTTGCTCAACACACACCTCCAAACACCCGGGCAATAATGAGCATCCAGGCGAGTAAATTTTAGAGGATAAGTTATTTTCATCAGGGGATTAAAATCAGTAAAGAATGAATTTGAAAATATATAAAAACGTAATTATAGTAAATGCTTCATCCTATAGTTGAGCCATCACACAGCGAGGCGGGGGGGGCGACTTTGCTTGGTCATAAAATACGCTTAAATATGATATTTTAATTTGTCCAGATTTCGTATATATTTTTATAGTGCCTCAAAAGTTTTAAAAAAAAAAATATTTGAGTGCCATCAGCTAGAATCAAAACCAAAAACAAAACTGTAGCCTTCAAAGCTAGTGACGTTACCACTGTACCACTGATTAAAAATTAAAAATAAACTACAAATGTAAAAAATGTATAACGATGTTTTCAATTTTAACCCATTTTTGACTTCTTGAAAACTATTTTAACGGCTAAAGACCCATGAAAGAGCGGTCTATAATGAATCCAATCAGTTGAAGCCCCTAGTGCCACTCTGCAACCTTTAGTTTCGGAGAGATAGAGTTTGAAAATATGGAGACAGACAAACAAAAACAGACACAGAGCCTTTTATATATTAGACTTGCAGAGTGGGGGTTGGTTTTGCCTAGTTGTAAAATATGCTTAAATATTATATTTTAATTTGTTCCGATTTCGTATATATTATTATAGAGTTGTGATTTCAAAAGTTCAAAACAAAGTATTTGGGTGCCATCAGCTAGAATCAAAACCGAAACCGAAACTGTAGCATTCAAAGCTGATGACGTTACCACTGTATCAATGTGACATGCATATGAACTAATTAAAAATTAAGCTAACACGAATGTACAAAATGTGTAATGATTTTTTCAATTTTGCCCCATTTTTGACTTCTTAAAAACTATTTAAACCAGCTAAAGATAAAAAAGTACAGTCCTTAAAAAATCCAATTATTTGAGGCCCCTAGCGCTGCTCTGCGATTTTTAGTTTCAGAGAAGATAGAGTTTGAAAATATGGAGACAGGCAGACAGAGAGACAGACATATAGACTTTTATACATTATATTTTACCAGTAAATGCTTGATCTTTTATTTGAACCATCATACATTATATTTGACCAATAAATGCTTGATTCTATATTTGATCCATCATACATTATATTTTACCAGTAAATGCTTGATCTTTTATTTGAACCATCATACATTATATTTGACCAATAAATGCTTGATTCTATATTTGATCCATCATACATTATATTTTACCAGTAAATGCTTGATCTTTTATTTGAACCATCATACATTATATTTGACCAATAAATGCTTGATTCTATATTTGATCCATCATACATTATATTTTACCAGTAAATGCTTGATCTTTTATTTGAACCATCATACATTATATTTGACCAATAAATGCTTGATTCTATATTTGATCCATCATACATTATATTTTACCAGTAAATGCTTGATCTTTTATTTGAACCATCATACATTATATTTGACCAATAAATGCTTGATTCTATATTTGATCCATCATACATTATATTTTACCAGTAAATGCTTGATCTTTTATTTGAACCATCATACATTATATTTGACCAACAAATGCTTGATTCTATATTTGATCCATCATACATTATATTTTACCAGTGAATACTTGATCTTTTATTTGAATCATCATACATTATATTTTACCAGTAAATACTTGATCTTTTATTTGAATCATCATACATTATATTTGACCAATAAATGCTTGATTCTATATTTGAGTCATCATACATTATATTTCACAACTCAGTTTAAGGTTTTCAGAAGCTTGTAAATCAGTTCCTATCATTTTCAATGTTTTAAATATTGTATCCAGAGATTAGCTAGTGGTTATTTTAATTAAGGCTGGCTTAGCAAGTGCTTTGAGAATAACAGAACATGTGACAGGCGAAAGGTTAACAGAGGTCAACTCGTTGAACTCAAGGTAAATACTGGTTCAGTGTGGTAAAATCTTATCTAGCTGATAGTACATCATATGAGCCCAAAAAAGAATGATAGAGATTCGTCAGTCTGGGTTGGAAGGTTCACATGACAAAATATGCTAAGAAATGACTTCATGCAAAATCCTTAGAATCTGAAGCCTCAGCCTTTCTTTTTCCTGCTGCTATCCGAATTGAGACAACACCATTAAGTGATCCTTTTATAAATTCAGGTTCGAATTCAATATATTTCTTTCAGTTTGTTGTGAAAACTTTTAATTTCAGAGACAATCAAAGATGGAGGGGAGTCATCATTCATCAGAGAATCAACAGGAACTATCAGCATCTTGACATGAAGAAAACTATGGTATGATTTAATTGAACTTTTTGTAACAAATAGACTTTCAAGCTCCCCTTGGAGTTGGAGAGAGTGAAACAAATGGAGAAAGCTGAAGGTAGATTTTTCATGGTGACAAACCTGCTAGGTTACCTATAAAGGCGCCCTATCACATATGCTGGACACTCTTCTCTATGAATAAATATATAAAAAGAGGATGATATGAATGAAACCTTTTCCAAATGCTATTAGTGTCATTTGAGTGCACTTGTTAGTGAAGAGTGCGTTTGGGTGGAGGAGTTTAAATGGCGCTCTAAAAGTTGTGAGGGGGTGACCGAAAAGTGGAAGTTCATGAAACCATGTGATTCCCGATTAATGAGGGAGGGTTTCAATCTCTTTGTGGTTGACATTTGAAGTGAGACGACACAAAATATCGCCATTCCCAGACCTCCAGAAAAAAAAAAAGGGGCGGGCGTTTGTATACAATGTAACTAAGTGTAACAAGACAGGCGATTTGTTACTTTTAAAATTATTAAAACAAAGTTTTTCTTTTTCTCCCATCACAAACATATACATCCTTGTTTCATAGACAACAAAACAGACTATGGCAACACCTCTAAGAGCATTGGTGATCAATCTTTCACTCACTCTATCTCCCTCTCTTCTTATCACACATAAGACATCAATATGTCGTTTTAAATAAATCTTATTTAAAAAAGGATTTGTAGCAGCAGACAAAGTGGTAGCCTGGCTTATAATGATGGTGATGATAGCAACAATAGAAACTAATTATGTTGGTGACAAGCAGATCAATACACATGCATTTATCATCAACCTGGCTTCACAACGAAGCGTTGGTGTATAATAGTTTATATATCCCTAAGATAAGGCATGACATATTCTTCTGTGGAATCTGAACCTCAATCACATTTTCTTTTTTTTTTTTTTTTAATTACATTTCCACCCCAAACATGGCACATTGTCACTTTGATGTAGGGGGCTACTATCAGGGACCTAAGTTGCAGGGGTACTATGTAGGGAGTTTAGCAGCAAAATGTCAGTTCACATTACACTTGAACTTCTGCATGTCAGTACAGTTCGGGAAGCAGGAAATCGGAAGAGAATTCCAAAGTCCTGCAGTTCTGGGCAAGAAGCTATTGGAGTAAAAGGCTTTCTTACATCTAGGGATCTCAACTGTGTAGGGGTGGGACTTCGCTGCTTGTCGGGTTTGTCGGGGATATTTTCGTCGAGAGGGTACAAGGGCTTGTAGTTCGTCAGAGCATCCACCATTAAAATACTTGTAAAACAGACAGAGGGATGCTGTTGTCCAGGAGCAAGAGACTAGTAGCAGATGCACCAGCCCAAATGTGACAGCGGTATTCCATACATGGGCGAATGGTGGCTTTGTAGAGGTACAGGATACTTTCAGGCGTAAGTAATTTTCTAGCATGATAGAGGCAGCCCACCTTCTTAGCAGCAGCCTTGGCAGTGTTCTCGATGTATCTATTCCAACTTATGTTTCCTATGAACGTTAAGCCAAGGAACTTAAACGAAGTGCTTTCAGGTAAAGTATCTTTAGCCATAGCTATTGATGGTTGGTAAGGTTTTATGTAATTATTAAAGGAAACAAGCTTTGTCTTGGCAGCGTTGAATGTTACCATCCATTTATGACTCCATTCCACTACAGACTGAAGGTCTTCCTCTAGGGTTTCTGCCATTACCTTAGATATATGCTCATTAGTTTTCCCCACGTGCCTGCTATAGAGCATGGTATCGTGGCCATTATATACCAAACGCCAAGACAATTTTATCAGGTAAGTCATTTATGAATATCAGAAATAATAAAGGCCCAAGGATCGATTCTTAAGGTACACCCACATTTATATCAAATTTTTTGGACATATGCCCATCGAGGATAACCTGGATTCTTCTCTCATTTAAGAAGGATCTAATTATGCTAAGAATTCGTCCAGTAATACCATAGGATTTTATTTTTATGAGAAGACCATCGTGCCATACCCTGTCAAAAGTCTTAGATATATCTAGGGCTACTGCCCTCCCCTCCTCTGCTTTATCCAGCGCTTGGTATAAATGTTCAGAGATTACAGTTAGAATATTTGCAGTACAACGGGCTTGCCTAAATCCATGTGGGTGGTCAGACAGAAGTTTTCAATAGAAAAATACATAAAGATGTTTTACATTGCTTACTTGAGAGTGTGGAGTTTCTTCATCCAAGGCCAACACTGTTGAAAGATAGTCAGGTATTCCTCTGTCATCTTCCAACCTATCAATAATAATAATAATAATAAAAGTCAAGAAAATTGAAACAATATAATTGTAAGTTAACCCTCACCTACTCACCCACCTTTCCAAAAAGAAAAAATTAACCGAAAAATCACCAAATAATCGAGGACAATCGAGGATGGAAAGATCGCGGAAAGAGAACACTAGTCAAACCTCCACTGGATGAGTGCAAAGAGAACTGGGACTTTGGGGAGGCTTATTGCCACCCAAATGCCAGTAAAGACCAATGAGTGCTACCAATGAAAAATCAATGGTAGACGGCTGTTATGATAACGCAAATTAATTTGCAAAATTTATAAAAAGAGGTGAGGAGTACTGGAAATCTGGGGATTCTTTTTGTCACTCAGACTTCAGAGAACACCGCAGGTTTTTTCTCAAAGAGAAATCTTTGATGATGGCCTGTGTAAAAACTCCTAGTTGTTAATATTATTGTTGTTGTTGTTGTTGTTGTTGTTGTTGTTGTTGATGATGATGATGATGATGATGATGATGATGATGATGATGATGATGATGATGATCTCGACCAAAAAACCAGGAAACACATGACCATGCATAATGCACTACACCCAAAGGATGATATTGACAGAATCTACGTGAAAAGGAAAGACGGTGGGAGAGGACTGATCTGTATAGAAGACTGTGTGAAGGACACGACAAAAGAACTAAAAAAATACATAATGCAAAACACTGAAAGGATAATTATGGCAGCGAGAGGCACTGAAAAAAACAACAAAACAGAAAACAGAGAGACAAACGACAAAACGAGAAAAGAGAAATGGGAAGAGAAACAACTCCACGGAAGATTCATAAGAATGACAAAAGATGAGAATAACGAAAACATCTGGACATGGATGCGAAAAGGACATATAAACCGAGAAACTGAATCTCTAATAACTGCAGCATAAGATAACTCGATAAGAACCAACCATATCAAAGCAAGGATCGATAAAACACAAGAAAACAGCAAATGCAGATTCTGTGGACAAAGAGACGAAACAATAAACCATATAGTAAGTGAATGCAGCAAACTGGCCCAAAAGGAATACAAAAACAGGCATGACCAAGTGGGGAGGGTAGTGGACTGGGAATTGTGCAAACGACTGCATTTCGAGCGTACAGACAAATGGTACAAGCATAAACCTGCAACAGCACTCCAAAATGAGAACCACAAAATCCTATGGGACATGGACATACAGACGGACAACCCCATCCAAGCAAGAAGACCAGATGTCGTAATAATTAACAAGAAAGAAAAATCCTGTCAAATCGTAGACTTTGCTGTCCCAGCTGACCACAGGGTGAGTATGAAAGAAAAGGAGAAATGAAGCAAATACACAGAGCTAGCCAGAGAGTTAAAAGGGATTTGGATGATGAAGAAAATCAAAATAGTACCGATAATAGTAGGAGCACTAGGAACAATTCCGAAAAACTTTGAAAAAAGAATGTCAGAAATTGGAATCAGAGGAATAACTGCAAAAGTACAACGACTAACGATAATGAAAACGACAGAAATATTAAGGAAAACCCTTGAATGCGGAGAATAATACAAGAAGACAATATAACGAATAAGCGTTACAGGGAATGAAGAACACCAAAGCTACATATCTACAAGTTCTACACCCCCATCATGCACCCCCCCATTGTTTCATCACCACTCCCCCCAATAAAAAAGTGATACCAAAGAGCCGAGAAGGATCAAAAAGGACTGAACAACCGAGGAGAGAACGCTAGCCAGACCTTGGCTGGACAAGCGCAAAGAGAACTGGGACCTTGGGGAGGCTGAGTACCACTCAAATTCCAGTATAAACCAATGGCCACTGCCAGCGAGAAATCAATGGTAAGAGGCTGTTACGATGATGCAAATTCGTTTGCAAATGCTATCGAAGGAGATGGAGAGAGCTGGACGTCTGGGGAGACTTGTTGTCACTCAGCTTCCAGAGAACACCACAGGTTTCCAATTAGATCGTTTGTTGACTTGTGTGAAAGATCCATGTGAGCCAATAATAATAATAATAATAATAACAATAACAATAATAATAATAACAACAATAATAATAATAATAATAATAAAGCCAATTTTATCAAAATGTAAATGGTGAAAGGAACAAAAACAAAATTCTAGTGGAGCAAAATATGAAAAGAGCGACAATAGAAATGCTAAATGGCTGAATGACATGAAAGTCAGCAAATTAAAAAAAAAAGGGGGACAGAAAACTAAATCCATGAGGAAACATTCAAGACAACCATCAGAAACATGGCAAACTAGAGAGCACCAGGTCACAATGGAATACATGCATTCTAGTCCAAAAATTCATGGCACTGCATGAAAGGCTAATTCAATGCTTGAAAAGATGCATCCATGAAGCAGATGTGCCAGAATGTATCACCAAAAGCAGAAGCACGCTGATACAAAATGACACTGAAAAGAGAACTGTGCCCAGAAACTATAAGCCCATAACCTCCTTACCATGTGGAAAATATTAACAGTACAACTGAAAGAACAAATTTATCATTTTCGTAATTAACATGGATTACTTTCTGAGGAACAGAAAAGATGGTGAAAAAAAGAAAGAGGAATACATGATTTACTATTATATATGGACCAAAAAATCCTGAAGAATTATAAGAAAAAGTCCACCTTCTTAGGTTTTACTTTCTCCTTTTGATAAGGGGTTGGTTTATAGGCAATTTCTTGCGGCGTTCTTACTGATAAACCCGACAACATCCTGAAGAAGTAGAAAAATAGATACGATATGAATCGATTACAAGAAAGCATGACAGGATCCTTCAAGCTTAAGAATGTACTAAATGCCAGATAAATAAAGTTTATAATAAAGTTATGAAAGAAATGTTTCTTATTTGAAAAGTACGTTTCAAGTATTTAAAGTAGCCAAGTTTGCAAAGTGATACCAACAAAGCCAACTCACAATTATACAAATGTATTTAGCTGTTTTTCTAACTTCGTATCAGTCGTATGCAAAATTTTCAATCTTGCATTTGTTGGTTCATGACATTCAAAATGCTGGCAACAGCTGCAGAAGAAGATCCCTAGAAAGAAATATCCAAGAACTGAGATTTCTTACCTCGGATATAAATTTCTGTTATTGTTTCCGGTTTTTCTTTAATTTCCATTTCAACTTGAATCCGGGGTTTTAAATACTCTCTCGTATTAATAAGGACATATGTCTTTGGAACGGGCTCTTTATTTTCTTAATTCATAAAAAAGAAAAAGGAAAGGATTGAAGAATTAAGAGAAAAATGCAATGAAAACATTTTTTTAAAAAATCAATTATTTTCCCGTGTACATGAACGCACGCCTAAGTGCGTTTACTGCACAGACTATGATCGTTCATTTGTTGTGCCGGTCCAAAGCCATTGTTTATTTCCGACTTTGTCCATTAGGTGACCTCAGTGAGTGCTGCAACATAAAAGTTCGCCCTTCAAATAAAATCACAACTCCAGAAGCAACAAAATGTTATTCTTTTGAAAGTTACCATGATGCTCGTTTCTTCTTTTGAACAATAGAGTTGCAAATGAGAAATTTTAGCCTGACCAAATCAAAACACAAACTCAATAACTTAAAACTCACCAGCTCATCTCTTTCTGAGAGGTGATGTTTATCTCCCTCATATGGTGCCCCATCTTGATTCATTGGTAGAGGTGCCATAAGTGATTAGCAATAAACTAATCTTTTATCAAAATGTGAGAAGACAAAATCTGGGGGGAGGGTGGACCTCCTAGAACTGCACAGACCCATGTGTCAGTTAATAGAGAACAAGTCACCTCATCAAGAATGGTCTTCATTCTGGTGGCTTTAGGATTGAGGGAAAAATCCACTTGTCTGTGAGAGATTCAGAACACTAACAGACTGTGAAATGCCCAGACGCCCAACTCTGACTGACCTGCTCAACTTATCTGCTCGAATATATGTAGATATCACCTGGACCACCTCAGAAAGACCAATATGATAATAGTTAGTCAGCATCTACTTGGAAAGGCCAATCTGCTGCCAATCTATGAACATAAAAACTGCTTTTTAGGCATCCCTGTATCTAGACAATCATTAGATTTGGATGAACCTGAGTAAGTCATAACCATAGCAGGGAACCTCAAATCTGCAGCAACATTAATTCTTCTGAGGCTTCATAAAGAGGTACTTACTTTTCCCAAAACCAAAAAATATTTCCCATATCATAGGTGATTTCTTTTTTCTTAGCTAAATATTTCTCATTTGCAGCAAGCTTGCGTTTTACATTGATGCATTCCAAAAATCATGCCATTGAAACGTTGATAACTCAAAAACCATTAATCTGATTAGGCTGAAATTTTGCATTGGAAGTTGAAATTCTGTCAAAATTCTGCCTTAATCAAACTTCTTAGTGTCATATAAGATGCAGAACTTCATTTATACCAGTATATACCAGTTAATGGGTCTCTATGAACAGAACCAGAATTACTGTTGAAAGTGTGACTTTCACCTTTTTGGTAACTTCAACCTTTGACCTAGACATCTCAAAATTAAATCAGTTTTAAGTTAGATCTGGACCTCTATTTTGACCAAGTTTGGTGACGATTGGTCAAGCGATGTGGATGCTCGGCTGTACACAAACAAATAAACTCAACTGGAAACATATAACTCTGTTTTGGTGGAGGTCAAAATAATAAGCACACTGTTATCAAATATATTTGTGATTGTAAGATACAAATATGAAGAAATAATTGGATGAAAACGATTCTATTTAGGACGTTTCTGAATTTTTGAGATGAGGATTAGTAGTCCGATGAATCCAAATAATAAGACTCTACTTAGATCAACAATAATTATGCCATTTATAACTAAACCATTTAATTTATTTTCTGAAAAGAAATTACTTTGAAATGAGGTCTGCTAACTGAACTCAGTAAACGTCCATTAAATTTTCCTTTGTTATCGTCTGGTGAAAGCGCAGAGGCAGATAACTTTGCTTCAAAATGTCTTTTGGATAAGAGAGATAACTTTATGGGCAAAATTATTTGCCTTTAAAATATAAAAATATTAGGTGGTGCGTAGTTAATAATACACACAATGACTGAGTATTTAATTTATTGACTTTAATATTGTGAAAAATTAAATATTTTACTGAAATATATGTAAGACGTATAATGGTATTCCTTCACAAAAAGGATTTCTTTGGACAGGGTCGTATTATACACAGCAGAAGTTGCATGGTATAGCGGTTACAGTTATGGACTGTGGGTTCAGTTTGTTGGGTTTTAATTCTACCAAGGCTACTGCAGCACTTTCATTGAATGAATGTGTGTCCATCAGAACAATGAAAACCCTTTGATCACTGCTGGGAGTTTGTTTAAGTGAAGCTGATTTGTACAAAGCCAGCCTCCCTCATCCCAATTAGTCTGATTTGACAGAACAGGATTGACACAACTGGAGGCCAGATGGGATGCAGAAGTTGCTGGAACTGTCGATGTCCTCCTACATACAGCGTCTGGTATCCCCACATGGTTACTTATCTGGTACTGGCCAGGTTCAATGCTGCTTAACTTTAGTGATCTAACAAAAACCAGTGTGTCAACATGATTATGCACGCACTTTTCACTAATAATTTTGCAAAAGGTATGAACCCATTAACCCCCAGGTATGGGTTAAATAGTAAGGTAGACTAAACTCTTGAGCTTTGATTGTGCAACTAACCTAGGAGAAGGAAAATTCTGAAATAACACCCATCTACGTATTTTGGCATTCTTTATAGTCGTTCTAGACTTCTCCTTATCAAGGTTTAAAAGTCTAAATTATCCTACTATACAATCCATAGTTAGGGATGATACATATTGTTTCTCTAGTTATGGATTTGATCAATAATCTCGGACATCATATAAAATAAATATAGATAAAAAAAAAAAAAATATGTGTAAAAAATTGTTAAAAAATGTTACTGCATATTTTTAGATAAGAATTGGTTATTCATATTATTTGGATTTTTCGGACTACTGTTCTCATCTTGAGTGTTAATTTCACATTTCAGTCGATGTGCCACCAGATCCTCTTCAGGTGTATCTTGGTGAACTCGGGAATCTTTCTGCATGGAATTTCGAATGGAACATTTTATTTAATCCACATAGGTTATTCTGTTAATTCATCATGTCCTAAGTAATTCTCAATCGCATTTTAAGTATCGGCCACACTGAGGATTGTACCTTAAACCTCCAGAAAAGTGTAACTTACAACTGAATTTTACAAAGTACTAAACCTACTATTGGTCCTTGCGAATACGTCCATGACATCAGGGTTAAGGTACGTGGAGAGAATGATTCTGAGTTCGATACAATACACTTGAAAGAGAAGTTGTAAAAATAAAACTAAAGATGAGAATAGTAGTCCAAATAATTCAAATAGTTACAATAAAAAAATATATCTAAAAGAATAATAAAAAATATATCTAAAAGAATAAAAAATATATCTAAAAAAATAAAAAATATATTTAAAAGAATAAAAAATATATCTAAAAGAATAAAAAATATATTTAACATAATAAAAAATATATCTAAAAGAATAAAAAATATATTTAACAAAATAAAAAATATATCTAAAAGAATAAAAAATATATCTAAAAGAATAAAAAATATATCTAAAAGAATAAAAAAATATATCTAAAAGAATAAAAAATACATCTAAAATAATAAAAAATATCTAAAAAAATAAAAAATATATCTAAAGAATAAATAATATATTTAAAAAAATAAAAAATATATCTAAAAGAATAAAACATATATCTACAAGAATAAAAAATATATCTAAAAGAATAAAACATATATTTAAAATAATAAAAAATATATCTAAAAGAATAAAAAATATATCTACAATAATAAAAAAAATGTCTAAAAGAATAAAAAATATATCTAAAATAATAAAAAATATATTTAAAAGAATAAAAATATATTTAAAATAATAAAAAAATATCTAAAAGAATAAAGAATATATCTAAAATAATAAAAAATATATCTAAAATAAAAAAATATATCTAAAATAATAAAAAATATATCTAAACTAATAAAAAATATATCTAACAGAATAAAAAATATATCTAAAAGAATAAAACATATATTTAAAATAATAAAAAAATATATAAAAGAATAAAAAATATATCTAAAATAATAAAAAATATATCTAAAATAATAACAAATATATTTAAAATAATAAAAAATATATTTAAAATAATAAAAACTATATCTAAACTAATAAAAAATATATCTAACAGAATAAAAAATATATCTAAAAGAAAAAAAAATATATTTAAAAGAATAAAAAATATATTTAAAAGAATAAAAAATATATATAAAATAATAAAAAATATATCTAAGAGAATAAAAAATATATCTAAAAAAATAAAAAATATATTTAAAATAAAAAAAATTATATCTAAAAAAATAAAAAATATATCTAACAGAATTAAAAATATATCTAAAAGAAAAAAAATATATCTAAAAGAATAACAAATATATTTAAAAGAATAAAAAATATATCTAAAATAATAAAAAATATATCTAAAATAATAATAAATATATGTAAAATTATAAAAAATATATCTAAAATAATAAAAAATATATCTAAAAGAAAAAAATATATATCTAAAAGAATAAAAAAATTATCTAAAAGAGTAAAAAATATATTTAAAATAATAAAAAATATATTTAAAATAATAAAAAATATATTTAAAATAATAAAAAATATATTTAAAATAATAAAAATATATTTAAGATAATAAAAAATATATTTAAAATAATAAAAAATATATCTAACAGAATAAAAAATATATCTAAAAGAATAAAAAATATATCAAAAAGAATAAAAAATATATCTAAAAGAATAAAAATATATTTAAAATAATAAAAAATATATCTAAAAGAATAAAAAATATATCTAAAAGAAAAAAATATATATCTAAAAGAATAAAAAATATATCTGAAAGAATAAAAAATATATCTAAAAGAATAAAAATATATTTAAAAGAATAAAAAATATATCTAAAAGAATAAAAAATATATTTAAAAGAATAACAAATATATTTAAAAGAAAAAAATTTATCTAAAATAATAAAAAATATATTTAAAATAAAAAAAATATATTTAAAATAATAAAAAATATATTTAAAATAATAAAAAATATATTTAAAATAATAATAAAACATATTTAAAATAATAAAAAATATATTAAAAATAATAAAAAATATATCTAAACGAATAAAAAATATATCAAAAAGAATAAAAAATATATCTAAAAGAATAAAAAATATATTTAAAATAATACAAAATATATATAAAAGAACAAAAAATATATCTAAAAGAATAAAAAATATATCTAAAAGAATAAAAAATATATCTAAAAGAATAAAAAATATATTTAAAAGAATAAAAAATATATCTAAAATAATAAAAAATATATCTAAAATAATAAAAAATATATCTAAAAGAATAAAAAATATATCTAAAAGAAAAAAATATATTTAAGAGAATAAAAAATATATTTAAAATAAAAAAAAATATATAAAATAATAAAAAATATATCTAACAGAATAAAAAATATATCTAAACAAATAAAAAATATATTTTAAATAAAAAAAAATATATCTAAAATAATAAAAAATATATCTAACAGAATAAAAAATATATCTAAGAGAATAAAAAATATATCTAAAAGAATAAAAAATATATTTAAAAGAATAAAAAATATATCTAAAATAATCAAAAATATATCTAAAATAATAAAAAATATATTTAAAATAATAAAAAATATATCTAAAAAAGAAAAATATATCTAAAAGAATAAAAAATATATCAAAAGAATGAAAAACATATCTAAAAGAATAAAAAATATATTTAAAATAATAAACAATATATTTCAAATAATAAAAAATATATTTAAAATAAAAAAAATATATTTAAAATAATAAAAATATATTTAAGATAATAAAAAATATATTTAAAATAATAAAAAATATATCTAACAGAATGAAAAATATATCTAAAAGAATAAAAAATATATCTAAAAGAAAAAAATATATTTAAAATAATAAAAAATATATTTAAAATAACAAAAAATATATCTAACAGAATAAAATATATATCTAAAAGAATAAAAATATATCAAAAAGAATAAAAAATATATCTAAAAGAATACAAAATATATTTAAAATAATAAAAAAATATATCTAAAAGAATAAAAAATATATCTAAAAGAATAAAAAAATATATCTAAAAGAATAAAAACTATATCTAAACTAATAAAAAATATATCTAAAAGAATAAAAAATATATCTAAAAGAATAGAAAATATATTTAAAAGAATAAAAAATATATCTAAAAGAATAAAAATATATCTAAAATAATAAAAAATATATTTAAAATAATAAAAAATATATTTAAAATAATAATAAAACATATTTTAAATAATAAAAAATATATTTAAAATAATAAAAAATATATCTAACAGAATAAAAAATATATCTAAACGAATAAAAAATATATCAAAAAGAATAAAAAATATATCTAAAAGAATAGAAAATATATTTAAAATAATAAAAAATATATATAAAAGAACAAAAAATATATCTAAAAGAATAAAAAATATATCTAAAAGAATAAAAAATATATCTAAAAGAATAAAAAATATATTTAAAAGAATAAAAAATATATCTAAAATAATAAAAAATATATCTAAAATAATAAAAAATATATCTAAAAGAATAAAAAATATATCTAAAAGAAAAAAATATATTTAAAATAATAAAAAATATATTTAAAATAACAAAAAATATATCTAACAGAATAAAATATATATCTAAAAGAATAAAAATATATCAAAAAGAATAAAAAATATATCTAAAAGAATACAAAATATATTTAAAATAATAAAAAAAACATATCTAAAAGAATAAAAAATATATCTAAAAGAATAACAAATATATCTAAAAGAATAAAAAATATATTTAAAAGAATAAAAAATATATCTAAAAGAATAAAAAATATATCTAAAATAATAAAAAATATATTTAAAATAATAAAAAATATATCTAAAAAAAATATATATATCTAAAAGAATAAAAAATATATCTAAAAGAATAAAAAATATATCTTAAAGAATAAAAAATATATTTAAAATAATAAACAATATATTTCAAATAATAAAAAATATATTTAAAATAAAAAAAATATATTTAAAATAATAAAAATATATTTAAGATAATAAAAAATATATTTAAAATAATAAAAAATATATCTAACAGAATGAAAAATATATCTAAAAGAATAAAAAATATATCTAAAAGAAAAAAATATATTTAAAATAATAAAAAATATATTTAAAATAACAAAAAATATATCTAACAGAATAAAATATATATCTAAAAGAATAAAAATATATCAAAAAGAATAAAAAATATATCTAAAAGAATACAAAATATATTTAAAATAATAAAAAAAACATATCTAAAAGAATAAAAAATATATCTAAAAGAATAACAAATATATCTAAAAGAATAAAAAATATATTTAAAAGAATAAAAAATATATCTAAAAGAATAAAAAATATATCTAAAAGAATAAAAAATATATTTAAAAGAATAAAAAATATATCTAAAAGAATAAAAAATATATCTAAAATAATAAAAAATATATTTAAAATAATAAAAAATATATTTAAAATAATAATAAAACATATTTTAAATAATAAAAAATATATTTAAAATAATAAAAAATATATCTAACAGAATAAAAAATATATCTAACAGAATTAAAAATATATCAAAAAGAAAAAAAATATATCTAAAAGAATACAAAATATATTTAAAATAATAAACAATATATCTAAAAGAATAAAAAATATATCTAAAAGAATAAAAAATATATCTAAAAGAATAAAAAATATATCTAAAAGAATAAAAAATATATTTAAAAGAATAACAAATATATTTTAAAAAATAAAAAGCATATTTAAAAGCATAAAAATATATCTAAAAGAATAAAAATATATCTAAAAGAATAAAAATATATTCAAAAGAATAAAAAATATATCTAAAAGAATACAAAATATATTTAAAAGAATAAAAAATATATTTAAAATAATAAAAAATATATTTAAAAGAATAAAAAATATATTTAAAATAATAAAAAATATATTTAAAAGAATAAAAAATATATGTAAAAGAATAAAAAATATATCTAAAATAATAAAAAATATATCTAAAAGAATAAAAAATATATCCAAAAAAATAAAAAAATATATCTAAAAGAATAAAACATATATTTAAAAGGATAAAAAATATATTTAAAAGAATAAAAAATATATCACAAATAATAAAAAATATATTTAAAAGAATAATAAAAAATATATCTGAAATAATAAAAAATATATCTAAAAGAATAAAAAATATATTTAAAAGAATAAAAAATATATTTAAAATAATAAAAAATATATCTAAAAGAATAAAAAATATATTTTAAATAATAAAAAATATATCTAAAAGAATACAAAATATATATAAAAGAATAAAAAATATATCTAAAAGAATAAAAAATATATCTAAAAGAATAAAAAATATATCTAAAAGAATAAAAAATATATTTAAAAGAATAAAAAATATATCTAAAAGAATAAAAAATATATTTAAAAGAAGAAAAATATATCTAAAAGAATAAAAAATATATCTAAAGAATAAAAAATATATTTAATTTAATAAAAAATATATCAAACAGAATAAAAAATATATCTAAAAGAATAAAAAATATATCAAAAAGCATAAAAATATATCTAAAAGAATAAAAAATATATATAAAAGAATAAAAAATATATCTAACAGAATAAAAAATATATCTAAAAGAATAAAAATATATCTAAAAGAATAAAAATATATCTAAAAGAATAAAAAAATATATCTAAAAGAATAAAAAATATATCTAAAAGAATAAAAAATATATCTAAAAGAATAAAAATATATCTAAAAGAATAAAAAAATATATCTAAAAGAATAAAAAATATATCTAAAAGAATAAAAAATATATCTAAAAGAATAAAAAATATATCTAAAAGAATAAAAAAATATATCTAAAAGGATAAAAAATATATCTAAAAGAATAAAAATATATCTAAAAGAATAAAAAATATATCTAAAAGAATAAAAAATATATCTAAAAGAATAAAAAATATATCTAAAAGAATAAAAAATATATTTAAAAGAAAAAAAATATATTTAACAGAATAAAAAATATATCACAAATAATAAAAAATATATTTAAAAGAATAATAAAAAATATATCTAAAATAATAAAATATATATCTAAAAGAATAAAAAATATATTTAAAAGAAAAAAAATTATTTAAAATAATAAAAAATATATCTAAAAGAACAAAAAATACATCTAAAAGAATAAAAAATATATTTAAAAGAATAAAAAATATATTTAAAAGAATAATAGAAAATATATCTTAAAAAATAAAAAATATATCTAAAAGAAAAAAAAATATATCTAACAGAATCAAAAATATAACTAAAAGAATAAAAAATATATTTAAAAGAATAAAAAATATATCTAAAAGAATAAAAAATATATTTAAAAGAATAAAAAATGTATCTTAAATAATAAAATATATATATCTAAAATAATAAAAAATATATGTAACAGAATAAAAAATGTATCTAAAAGAATAAAAAATATATTTAAAAGAATAATAAAAAATATATATAAAAAAATAAAAAATATATCTAAAAGAATAAAAAAAATATCTAACAGAATAAAAAATATATCTAAAAGAATAAAAATATATCTAACAGAATAAAAAATATATTTAAAATTATAAAAAGTATATCTAAAATAATAAAAAATATATCTAACAGAATAAAAAATATATTTCAAAGAATAAAAAATATATCTAAAAGAATAAAAAATATATCTAAAATAATAAAAAATATATATAAAAGAATAAAAAATACATCCAAAAGAATAAAAAATATATTTAAAATAATAAAAAATATATCTAAAAGAATAAAAAATATATCTAAAAGAATAAAAAATATATCTAAAGGAATAAAAAATATATCTAAAAGAATAAAAAATATATTTAAAATAATAAAAAATATATTTAAAATAATAAAAAATATATTTAAAAGAATAAAAAATATATTTAAAATAATAAGAAATATATTTAAAAGAATAAAAAATATATCTAAAAGAATAAAAAGTATATCTAAAATAATAAATATATATCTAAAAGAATAAAAAATATATCCAAAAAAATAAAAAATATATCTAAAAGAATAAAAAATATATTGAAAAGAATAAAAAATATATTTAAAAGAATAAAAAATATATCACAAATAATAAAAAATATATTTAAAAGAATAATAAAAAATATATCTAAAATAATAAAAAATATATCTAAAAGAATAAAAAATATATTTAAAAGAATAAAAAATATATTTAAAATAATAAAAAATATATCTAAAAGAATAAAAAATATATCTAAAAGAATAAAAAATATATCTAAAAGAATAAAAAATATATCTAAAAGAATAAAAAATATATCTAAAAGAATAAAAAATATATTTAAAAGATTAAAAAATATATCTAAAAGAATAAAAAATATATTTAAAAGAAGAAAAATATATCTAAAAGAATAAAAAATATATCTAACAGAATAAAAAATATATCTAACAGAATAACATATATATCTAAAGAATAAAAAATATATTTAATTTAATAAAAAATATATCAAACAGAATAAAAAATATATCTAAAAGAATAAAAAATATATCAAAAAGCATAAAAATATATCTAAAAGAATAAAAAATATATATAAAAGAATAAAAAATATATCTAAAAGAATAAAAAAATATATCTAAAAGAATAAAAATATATCTAAAAGAATAAAAATATATCTAAAATAATAAAAAATATATCTAACAGAATAAAAAATATATCTAAAAAAAATATATCTAAAAGAATAAAAAATATATCTAAAAGAATAAAAATATATCTAAAAGAATAAAGAATATATCTAAAAGAATAAAAAATATATCTAAAATAATAAAAAATATATCTAAAAGAATAAAAAATATATTTAAAAGAAAAACAATATATTGAAAAGAATAAAAATATATCACAAATAATAAAAAATATATTTAAAAGAATAATAAAAAATATATCTAAAAGAATAAAATATATATCTAAAAGAATAAAAATATATCTAAAAGAATAAAAAATATATCTAACAGAATAAAAAATATATCTAACAAAATAAAAAATATATCTAACAGAATAAAAAATATATCTAACAGAATAAAAAATATATCTAAAAGAATAAAAATATATTTAAAAGAATAAAATATATATCTAAAAGAATAAAAATATATCTAAAAGAATAAAAAAAATATCTAACAGAATAAAAAATATATCTAAAAGAATAAAAATATATTTGAAAGAATAAAATATATATCTAAAAGAATAAAAATATATCTAAATGAATAAAAATATATTTAAAAAATAAAAAATATATCTAAAAGAATAAAAATATATTTAAAAGAATAAAAATATATTTAAAAAAATAAAAAACATATTTAAAAGAATAAAAGTATATGTAAAAGAATAAAAATATATTGAAAAGAATAAAAAATATATCACAAATAATAAAAAATATATCTTAAAGAATAAAAAATATATCTAAAATAATAAAAATATATCTAAAAAATAAAAATATATCTAAAAGAATAAAAATATATTTAAAAGAATAAAAATATATTTAAAATAATAAAAAATATATTTAAAAGAATATAAAAATATATATAAAAGAATAAAAAATATATTTAAAATAATAAAAAATTTATTTAAAATAATAAAAAATATATCTAAAAGAATAAGAAATATATCTAAAAGAGTAAAAAAATATATTTAAAATAATAAAAAATATATCTGAAAGAATAAAAATATATTTAAAAGAATAAAAATATATTTAAAAGAGTAATAAATATATCTAAACGAATATAAAAATATCTAAAATAATAAAAAAAATATCTAAAATAATAAAAAATATCCAAAACAATAAAAAATATATCTAAAAGAATAAAATATATATCTAAAAGAATAAAATATATATCTAAAAGAATAAAAATATATATCTTAAAGAATAAATAATATATATAATTTCCAATGAGGCTGTATCTTTTCATTTAGATTTCACTTGAATTAAAACAATTCAACTATGCTCGATTTGCTTGTGAATAACTAAACAAATTGAACACTGTAAAAGCCGTGAGCAAATGTTTATATAAATAGACATTTGATGATATCGTTTAAGATATCGTTTACGGGCACTGATCTTTTGGGCCAGAGCGTAGAACTCCTTACTAGATTGTTGCCGATTTAATTCCTGGTTTGGGATGAGTATTATTCTAACCGCACTGAAGAACTGTGATATAGCAAAACAGTCTGTCTGTAGATGACTGACTGACTCTCTCTCTCTCTCTCTCTCTCTCTCTCTCTCTCTCTCTCTCTCTCTCTCTCTCTCTCTTTATATATATATATATATATATATATATAATATTTATTATGACACTATATATACATATTTCAAGGTTGTACCAGTGGTTTCATTGCGCTGAATCAACCAGAAGATGTTGAAAAGAGTCAGTGCAAATTCATCAGCGATAGAAATTAGCAAAATGCGGGATCGGATTTTGCATGCATTTATCTAGTGTTTCCTTTTCAGATTAAATATGTTTTTAACTCATTTCAAAGTGTTTATTGACATATTCTATTAACTGTTTGCTCATATATATATATATATATATATATATATATATATATATATATATATATATATATATATATATATATATATAAGATAAAATTTATTTATCTTCCACCAGACTATCCATTCATGTGTAATCACCTTTTTCTTCACTATATTCCCTCTGCTTCACTTTTTTTGTTATCAAGTAAGATCTTTGACTTGTTGTTTCATCAAATACTTTTGCATGCAAAATCCGATCCCGCATTTTTCTAATTCCTACTCTCTGGTGAGAAGGAGAGTATTTTTTCGAAACTCCGTGGATTAAGGACTATCCATTTATCTAGTGTTTCCTTTTCAGATTAAATATGTTTTTAACTCATTTCAAGTGTTTATTGACATATTTTATTAACTGTTTGCTCATATTATAAGCTCTATTTCCTATTTGGTTTTATCGAGCTTTTACATCTGGCTGAGATAATTTTATAAATATTAATTCTTTAATATTTATAATATACTTTAATTGTACCATCTTGGATCATTTTGGTAAATTTAATTATAATTTTTATTTTATATATACATATATATATATATACTTTTGGTTATCGTTTTCTGGGATTTTTATTTTGTTCAAGAGTCGATTTTATTACTTACCGTCGCTTTGTTCCATTTCAACTTCTACGGGACTCTTGTCCTTCGTCTTCTTATTTTTTGTGTCCACGGGGGTCATAACCGTCTGTAGAGGAATCTTAACCCGAGGAACGATGCGAGGGATGTAACTCATATCATTCCTTCGGCACAGTTCCTCATAATCGGCAATGAAATTACCTGTACAGACGTAAGGCTCTGTAGCAACAAAATACAAAGACAAAAGAAAATATTAATTTCACATTTCTTTCTCGCTATTCTCTTTAATCTTTTAGCATTTAGCTATCAGCATCATTATTAGCAAATGTATCGTACAAAAATATGTAAAAATCATTATAGTGAAGGTCTTTAGTTTTCAAGACCTAAAAGTCTACTTCTGGCCAACACATGACACATACATGGATTCCTTATGGATTTTATTTTGAAAAGGGGGTGAGCAACTTCGAAATATCAGAAAAACTTGGGTATTGTATAATAGTGATTTAAGATAAAAAGAACAGTAAGTAGAAAATAAAAACAAATTCTTGTATATTGTCTCCTCATTACTCGCCCGGATGTTCTTTCTATTTCAATTTGTGCAATGATATTCTGTGCTACAAGACATTTTAGAATGTAGCTGAAAAACACAAAACATATTGACAAATGTTTGATTTTTAGATATTTTTTAAGGACATTAAGTCAACTATATTTGAAAATATATAAAATGATATTCTAACCCATATTTGAGGATAAAAGATGTGCAAAGATATATAAACGGAAATCTATATGTGGATCATGCTTTACTGTGCCATTTTTGGGGTGCAATTTTTTAGCTGTGCCATTAATACCTAAAATCCTTAATTACATCTTTGTTTTGTTTAATGCTTAGAACTTCCCACAGCAAATATACATAATTTATATAGTCATTCACAGACTGTTTCATTGTATCAAAGCTTTTCAGTGTGACTAGACATCATCCCAAGCCAGGAATCGAACCCATAACCATTTACGTGATAGACAGCAGTTCTACCCACAAGCCAGGGGGTCGACACTCGTAAATTATACTTCGAATGTCTTTATATAAAGATTAACCGCCATTTTTAAAATGTTTCATTTGTTCTTTAAACACATCTTATCGTCATGTAAGATTCAGAATGTTATTTCATGTATTTCCATTTCTTTGTGTGAACAACATTTGAAATGAGTTTCGAATTGAAACTGGTTCAGAATCTGTGCTATGCTGGAATGGTTCAATTAAAAATATGATTTAATCTGAAATAAATTGTCATTATATGCATTTTGAGACGGTTTGATTGTTCAAATGAGTATTGTTGAACAGCTCTGGTTCTCACTAGAATGTCCTGCTGCCATTGCGCACAGAAATCACTATTTCCATCGCTTCCAATGTAATAGATGTACTGAAACGAAAGTCGCATTCAGGACTGCCAGCAACTAAGAGTAATAAAGATATTATCAGTGTGATCCACATGAAAAACAAAAACATGGTGAGGTAGATCCATTTGCTTGGTACTGTTAATAATGATGAAAATCTGTTCAGATATGCATTAACTTTTATGTTTCTCTCAATAGATCTGAGGAAATGCCAATCTGGAAGATTTTTGAGCAACATAAAGTTTAAAATTCTCAGAATGGAGTCGAATTAACATATTTTTATTTGCTATTTTTGTTGTTCTACACCTGCCATATTTGACAAAGGACTACATTTTTTTCTCTTTCTTTCTCTCAGGTTTCTGGTTAAGCAGGAGGTTATGTAGCAGTCATAAATAAAGACTTAGATATTTTTTCATATGGAGAAATTTCGTTGCTAGACAATTTGATTACATGCTGACCAAACAGCTTTCACAAGTTATTGGTATTTGATCGCTTCCCCATGAGAGCAATATGTGACAAGATCGTTTTTAATAAACAACTTCCTAAAAAGGGTCATGCTGGCAGTAGTCAAAAATAAAAATTGCCTTAGAATAGAAGGGTTTCCTCTACATTGACTAAGGACAAATTAACTGTAGAGTAGCATCAGAACAGATACTACACTCTGTTTATTGATTTCATCTGTTCCCTGAAGACTTATTCAGCCACTTTGGGAATTACAGTCGGTCAGCAGAAAAAACTGATAGCAACAAGGAAATACATTCTCTCTCTCTCTCTCTCTCTCTCTCTCTCTCTCTCTCTCTCTCTCTCTCTCTCTCTCTCTCTCTCTCTCTTCTGTCCCTGTCCACTGGACACTAAAGCATTGACTATTTTCGCTTGAAGAGTAACAAAAGCCTAAAGAACTTTCTACTTTTTCTTCATTAGGATACTGTTCAACTTTCTTCCACCTATACTGAATGATAATTCGAAGTGAGACAGCTGTATATCAAAAACATTCATTCTTCCCAATAAATCATGTTTTTATAAACATTCCAATAACTTTGTTTTCTTCGAATAAATTATTCTTCAAAACATTTGTTACGATCTTCTAACAATAAATAATGTTTGTCCGCCTGATTGACAAAAATTATCTCATCTCCTATGGATGATGGATGGCACATGTTGGGAGTTTGCTTAGAGTGAAGGTGGTTTCTGCAGAGCCAGTCTTGCTCTCTTGTCGCCACCAACCTGATCCAACGGCAGAACAAAGTCGAGACAGCTGGAGGCCAAGTGAGATGCAGGAGCTGCCATAAGTGTTAACGTCCTTCTACATACAACCCCTGATATTCTTAAATGGTCAACCATCTGGTACTGACCAGGGTCAACATTGTTTAACTTCGGTGATCTAATGAGAACCGATGTGTCAACGTGATTATGCCGCCTTCTAACTTGATTCTAAACCTAACCTTAACTAGCAGCCACTCGGACTTAGAGTTAGTAGTAAAAGAATGTGCTTAGCGCTAAATGCCAAAACAGGAAATGAGAAATCATTCTATGTTAAATTTATATACAAAACTGACTTCTTTTCAAACATTTTAAATTCTAAAATAACATTTATTTGTTTTGTTTTGCTTTTTGTCGTCAATTTTTAAATGTGTTCAAGCTTAATCATTAAAAATAGTGGAATTTCTTTTTTTTTCGGAGGGACGGGGGGGGTGCAATCTGCAAATGTACAGAAAATATATCTTTCTCCTAACAGCCTTATTTATTTTTTATGTACAGAAAATATATCTTTCTCCTAACAGCCTTATTTATTTTTTATGTACAGAAAATATATCTTTCTCCTAACAGCCTTATTTATTTTTTATGTACAGAAAATATATCTTTCTCCTAACAGCCTTATTTATTTTTTATGTACAGAAAATATATCTTTCTCCTAACAGCCTTATTTATTTTTTATGTACAGAAAATATATCTTTCTCCTAACAGCCTTATTTATTTTTTATGTACAGAAAATATATCTGTCTCCTAACAGCCTTATTTATTTTTTATGTACAGAAAATATATCTGTCTCCTAACAGCCTTATTTATTTTTTATGTACAGAAAATATATCTTTCTCATAACAGCCTTATTTATTTTTTATGTACAGAAAATATATCTTTCTCATAACAGCCTTATTTATTTTTTATGTACAGAAAATATATCTGTCTCCTAACAGCCTTATTTATTTTTTATGTACAGAAAATATATCTGTCTCCTAACAGCCTTATTTATTTTTTATGTACAGAAAATATATCTGTCTCCTAACAGCCTTTTTTTTTTATGTACAGAAAATATATTTGTCTCCTAACAGCCTTATTTATTTTTTATGTACAGAAAATAACATAACAGCGTAGTAATAGGCAATACGAAATCTCAAATTAACCAAAACAAAATTGCTCCAATCAAGAAAGTTCAAAAGTACCGAAATTTCAACAGTAAAATTCAAATAAGGCGTTTCTTAGAACATGTAAAATTAATCCAAATGTGTATAAGGGCAGATGGGTGAGAAGTTGGTTTGGGGAGAAGAGGGGGGGGGTGATTTGTGGGGGGGGGCATGATTTGGGGAAGAGAGACATGGTTGATTTCGAAAGGTAAGGGAGGGGTGATTTAGGAAGGAGACGTGGAGGTGTTTTGGGGAGGTGAGGGTGAGGTGGAAGTGATTTAGAGAGGAGAGGTGGAAGTGATTTGGGGAGGAGAGGCGAGGTGATTTGGGAAGGAGGGCAGAGGTGATTTAGAAAGGGGAGGTGGTTTTGGGAGGAGAGATGGAGGTGATTTGAGGTGGAGAGGTGGAGGTGATTTGGGGAGGGGAAGAAGAGGTGATTTACAAAGGAGAAGTAGAGGTAATTTTAGAAGAGGTGGAGGTGATTTGAGAAGGAGGCAGTGATTTAGGAAGGAGAAGCAGAGGTGATTTGGGGAAGAGGAGTGGAGGTTATTTTTGGGGAGAAGAGGCAGAGATCATTTGGGGAGAAAGAAAGGGGAGATAATTTGGGAAATCGAATCAGAATTGGAAGCTTTGTGGTGAGGCAGTGTTTCTGTTCTTTTCAAAGTGACAAAACAACGTGCTGTCAAAAACGGACACACTGATAGCAAAGGCAGCAATTGTGATGGCAAGTGTGGCAATGTGGTGCGGCTGGTACAAGGCTGTCAGCACTGTGCATTCTCTAGTTCATTTAATGAAAAGTTTGAATATTTTTTGTCTCGTCATTTTATTTCTTTAAACTTGCATAAATCTCCTTTGCCTGTTTATTGATAAAAAAAGAATTAATTATTGGACAGGGTTTCAACAATAACTAAAAATGATTAAATGAAAGGCTAATATACTAAATAAATCAATAAACAAGAAATAAAAAATAGAAGTAAAAAGATAATATATAAACAATGAAACGTTATTAGCAAAGATTACCTTCAGCAAACTGACAACAATTAAAACTTACAGTCCTCTCTCTGCCTCTAATATATTTGTCAGCCGTACATTCCTCCATCTCCTCCCATATTCAGTAAATCAAACAGCCAGAAATTATATGGATACGACATTGGCCAAAGACAAGAAAAGCAAAGAAAAGAGAAATAGAAAAGAGCTGAAATCTTTCACTATTAAAATTTCACCCATACAAACCGCCCTTCAATTAGTCTATTCTTTTTTATTAAAATCATAAAGTGTTTAAAATTACTTATAGATAGATTTGTGAGTGTATATGTATATATATGAGGGTCATTCCAAAGTAAGGTCTCCTATTTTTTAACTAAAAAATAGAAACATTGAATTGCTAAGAAGACAGCAGTAGTAACATTAAAACAGGTGACATTTTGTGCTCCAAAATTTATTTTTCTACATAGTCACCACCATTCTCAATACACTTTTGCTAACAATGTGAACAATGTCCCAGCTGCAAATGTCCAGAGTGCGCTTTGTCACTCACATTTCTGTCAACACTTTGAAATCGACGAATCCATCTCCTAACTGTGCTGACATCAACTGAATCGGCTTCATAAACATCAACAGGTGCTGATGAATGTTGATCAAGTCAACTTGTTCTGCGTGGAGAAATTCACTGACGCATCTTTGCTTCTGATGCACGTCTATGACAGGGTTTCCTTTCTTAGAGTCTCACACCATCAATATCTGCAATAGGGAAATGAAATTTTCAGATCATGAATGCATAAGTTCAGTCATCATAACAATGCAAATTGTAGTCTTCTTTGATCCATTCGGGCGGAATGAAAATAGGAGACATTACTTTTGGAATGTCCTTCATGTGTTGTTTTTATAGAATTGATATATTTAACACAGGTGCAATAATTCATAAAAGATTTTCGTATGAAAAAAAGGCATTTGATAACTTAACTGCCTTTTTTTTCATACTAAAATCTTCATTGGTCATGAATTCTAGATTCATGTACGATCATTTCAGAGATGATATCTTTATTCATCAGTACATGTGAGGGAGGGTAGAGGTTTGACACTAAGTTAACATTCAAATAATAGCCTCATGACCAATTAATCGATGCGTAACTCATTTTTTGACCAGGATCATACTGCAAAATGGAATTATGAACGTTATAGTTAGTCAAGGAAAGCTTATATATATATATATATATATATATATATATATATATATATATATATATATATATATATATAATTATATTTTTATTATAATAATTAAATACCTACAGACACTAGTGCTTCATCCTTTCGGGATTCTTCAGTGCAGGGTGTCACGATTAACACCAGCCAAACGATTCGAACCCAGCAACACGAGACATCTCTGGCTCGATTAGCGGAGACCGTATCCATTCGGCTACCATTAACCGCGTGAAATAGCATTGAATTTAAACATTTTAATTTTAAACATATATATATATATATATATATATATATATATATGTTTGTATGTGTGTGTATATATATATATATATATTAATGGATCTCTGTCTGATCCAATAGCTGTTGAAAACAGTGTGAAATAGGGTGATATCCTTGCTTCTACATTATTTTCCATATATTTTGGTGCATCCTTTTAACAATTGCGATATTGGGGTGAAGTTTTGGTTTCGTACATCAGGTAAATTTTTTAACCTTAGACGTCACAACGCAAAGTTAAAAACTTTTCAGAACCTTGTTCCTGAACTTCTATATGCAGATGATGCAGACCTTGTTTCACATTCAGAAGTAGACAGACAGATGATTATGAACAAGTTATCAGAGGCTTTTAAAGCTTTTGGACGTACCATCAGCCTCAAGAAAAACATGTTATGTATTCCTCTCCTATAGGAACGCTATATATTGAACCAAACATCTTGGTTGATGCTAAGATGCTAAATGTCACGGACAATTTTGTATAATGGATAGTACGTTGAGTAAAGGCTGTATGCTTGATGCTGAGATAAATCACAGAATAGCCATTTCTGTTTTTGGCAAACTGGAGAAACGTGTGTGGTTAGATCGGGGAATCACATCAAAAACAAAGCTAAGTGTTTATGAAGCATGCGTTATCACTATGCTGCTGTATGGGTCAGAAATTTGAACAACATATAGAAGGCATCTCAAGTTATTGGAAAGGTTTCATCAAAGTTGTACTTGGAGAATACTTAATATTAACTGAAGACTCTAATATCTGACACAGTAGTTCTTGAACGATCAAATAGTACTAGTGTTGAAATGAAAATCATTCAAAATCAGATGCACTGGACTGGACAAGTGGTAAGGATGGAGGACAAAGTACTTTATAAACAATTGTTTTATGGCAAGATAGACCACAACATAAACCAAGAAAAATGTTTAAGGATTCTCTAAAAAACAACTTCAAAATATTTGAGTTGGATGTACATAACTGGGAAGCCCAAGCAAAAGATCGCTCACTATCGAGAAAAACCATCAGAGAAAGTTGTAAAAGTTTTGAAGAGCAGTGTATAGATCTTGCTTTTTTAAAACGTGTTTCGAGAAAGCAGAATGAAAATATGTCCGAGAAATTACAACAGGAACTGAAATGCACTGTATGTGGCAGATACGTTTTGTCAAAAGCTGGTTTTGTAAATCATCTGAAATCACACAAAGACAGGAACGACAGTCTTATGAGGAGGATTTTACAGCACATCCAGTAATGCTAAGTTGTCATATTTGTGGTCTAATCTGCAAATCTAAAAGTAGCCTGACACGACATTCAAGGATTCACAATATTATTATGTGAACCCCTTTACAAGATGGAAAGTTTTTATGTCACGTATGTATACTTTCATGTAGGACTAAAGCTGGATTTAAAAGTCACATATGTACACACAGCCGCACAACACTTACCTAAAGAGATGGCCAACTTCTGTCAAGAAGTAGCAATCATCATATATGTATATATATATGCATATGTATATATGTGTATATGTATATATATGTGTGTGTATATATATATATATGTATATTTATATATATATATATATGTGTGTATATATATATGTAAATTTATATGCATGTATGTATGTATGTATGTATGTATGTATGTATAACTTATGACAGGTCATATCATATGCTACTGGTACTATGTAACCCAGTACTACCTGCCTCATAATCGGGTCACCGGCAACTAAACTGGTTCGCCATGTGTGTTTGTGTGTATGTATGTATGTGTTGGGGTGAGAGGGCTCCCGTAAGCCATGGTGAAGGCAACCTTTCTAGGAGAAGCAAATCTCTGATTTAAAAAACCATAAAAACTTGTTTGGTGAGAAGGATGGCTAGTCTCTCTGAAGGATTAAAAACAAAACATTTCTAAGGGCGAATGAACCCTTTTTCGGGGTAAACGGCCAACTAGCACCATGTATGTTTGTATGTATCTATGTGTGTGTTGGGGTGGAGAAGGTTCCCGTAAGCCGTGGTGAAGGCAATCTTTCTAGGAGAAGCAAATCTCTGATTTAAAAAACCATAAAGTGGGAGACTAGTACCCGCATTAAGCTGGTCTGTACTTTAACTTGTTGCTGGCTATCTTGCTCTTGCTTGTTGCTGGATCTCAACATTTTGAACAGAGAGAGAGACTTAGCTGTTGTACAAAGCTAAGACTCTGTAACATCATCTGTGTATAGATACTCCTTCAGGCATTTGTCTATAAAAATGGTCCTGTGGCGATGGAAAAGTTGTGACGCGTGGAGGCTTGAAATGCTGGAAGCATGTAATAATTGATCTCAATGACCGTCTTCAGTGTCATGCCTGCTTGAGTGTGTGAATCCACCAGTAGGACTAAAAAAAAAAAAGTCATTTTTGGGCTCATGGACTTAAAGTGTCTGAGGGAGTGGCACTCGTCTGACAATACGTTGCAATCATCATCATGTATAACTTAGTAGAATACAAAATTCATGACAATCAATATTTTATAATTATGTAGAAAAAATTGAACCTTATAAAATACTAGCCTGGTGCTCGGTGTTGCCCGGGTGTTTGGAGGTGTGTGTTGAGAAAAAAAAAGTGGTAGTAGGTAGGTAGACTCGAACTCATGCCGTGAAGGCAGAAAAGAAAGTGAAAGAAAATCTGACGTCTTAGCCGATGTCTACTTGACGTGACCGGAAGTCAAAAGCATTGAAATTAACCAAAGTCAATCCAACGGTGACGATGACTTGCTAAAAAGTCAGTAAAAAAAATCGACCCCTTCTTATATAAAACGGTCGAGTTTAGGATGAAGGAATTAACGTTTTTGGCCAAGTTTTCGATATTTGTTGACCAAGACGTCGAGTTTCAAAATGATATCCATCTTGTCAGAATCTGTTGCCTCTGTCGAAAGTTTTGATGATACATGAGGATTGCAACGTCTTGTCAGACAAGTGCCACTTCCTCAGAGACTTAAAGTCCATGAGGCCAAAAATGATTTCCATCCCACAGGACCATTTTTATAGACAAATGCTTGAGGGAGTATCTATACACAGATGATGTTACAGAGTCTTAGTTTTGTACGACAGCTAAGTCTCTCTCTCAGTTCAAAATGTTGAGATCCAGCAACAAGCAAGAGCAAGATAGCCAGCAACAAGTTAAACTGCAGACCAGCTTAATGCAGGTACTGGTCTCCCGCTTTATGGTTTTTTAAATCAGAGATTTGCTTCTCCTAGAAAGGTTGCCTTCACCACGGCTTACGGGAGCCCTCTCCACCCCAACACACACATACATACACACAAACACACATGGCGATACATACATACATACATACATTTAAACAGACAGGTGAGATTTATATAATAGATTATTTACTCTTGCTTACATATGTTTCACAAATTTAGTGTCCATAATAACATCTTAAGCACAAAAATTCTTTATCAATTCGTTACACACAACGTTAAGAATGGAATTGTTACATGATCACAAACAACAAATAAAACACTAAAACAATAAAGCATAGATTTGTATCTACAACTATATATATATATACATATCTAATATATTTGATTCTCAGTTGAATGTTGAAATTAAATTTCTTATGTTGCCAAAATATAAAAAAAAGAACGACAAATGAAGAGTGACACAAATTGCAAAAAAAAATAAAGCAGTGATAAAATTGCTATTTTCTTTGTTTTTTTATTTGCTCCTCAATCTAAATATTAAACACGTGACAATGGACGAGAGGACTGCGCATCACACACGCATGCAATTACCAATGATTGCCACATAACTGCTGACTGAACGGCTCGTCTCCGACAACTGATCGTCCTCTTCATCTGGCAAGGAAGAAATGAAGCATTGAAAAAGTTGTTCTGACACATCACACCCCATTCAGCCAGCGAAGGCGGAAAAGATGGCAGAGTATGTAGGGAGGAAAAGTTTCTGAATGTTTGCATTGCATCAAATAAGAAAAGAGTTTGATAAAAGACATTTCCATCAAATGTTGTAAGCGATATCGTAAAACAATTTATGTTAAATTTATCATTAGGAGATATGATGTATACATGTTTCAGCTGTGATCTCATTCCAAATCCAGCCTCATCGAATCTTTATATCAACTTAAACCTTACGCTAGATTTCAAACGAGATCGCAACTGAAACAAGTATACAATTCAAGATTCTTCTTCATCACACAAGTCCAATAAAATAAGTGTTGTATGCAAAAGAAAGTTTATGCCCAGTTTATGACGGTCTCTTCTATTGAGTGAATCAACATCAAGTTCTTGATGAACCGTTCCACTTAAGTTAACAAATTTACCGAATTTCCATTACTAACAATTACTATATTGTCCAAGTGATTACTGTACACTCTCTAACTATTATCCTCGAGTGACCTCCGGACCTTGATAAGTGGTGATGCCTATATAAAAAAAAAAAGTTATTGGAAAATACTTGGCAAATGTCGTGCGATGGTTTTCAGCCTATGACAGTTCCACCAGTCAAGTTGATTCTGTTATCCGAACTATTCCTTTGGATGCTATCAGTAAAACCAAGATGGAGGAAAACCCCAGCATTTACATTCTTCTTGCCCAAGCTAGTATTTACTTCCCTCCCACCGTGGGAAGATGTGACACAAGGTCGAAAAGTAAGGGTTAGAAAGCCAGCACTCAAGGGCAAGAGCAGCTATGAAAAATGTCTGGGTCCTATCAGCACTCCATGATAGAGATACCTCAAGCAATTAGCAATAAAATAACCCTTTTTCAAGAAGGTAAAGCCTGGGAGAGTCAACCTCCTAGAATTGCTCAATAATATATCTCAGTCAGACAGAAAAAAAGGCCACCTAGTCCAAATCATTAAAAGATATGATGTATTTCTTTTTATATCTTATATCAGACATAAACTATTATTTTCATCTCTCTTACATCAAGCATAAACTTTCTTATTATATTTCTCATGATATCAGATATTTTTATATGACTCATATGTAATGTGTTGATACAGTAGCCTTGAAAGAAAATGGGTGCCGAGTTCGAGTTTTATGTAAAAACTAAAACTGAAAACATCCTTATTTCACATATATTATTATAAAGATAATTGTTTGTAAGGAAAGTTTGCTTTGCACAAAAAACTACGAAAATGATGAAATCCATTTGTTGAGTATTTCTATATCCAACCATCAATTGACTGCGAATAACAGTTCAATGTGCTTGGTAAATTACACCTCCAAGAATTGTCTATTACACCTAGAAAAAAGAAGGGCACTCTGTTTAAAATCCAAACTGGATAGAGGAAGCTGTTGGCGTGGTAAGGCAATCTGTTAATGATGCTGTCAAAATCAAAATGCTCACTTCCAATTTATCATGAGCCAGCATGGAAGAAGTAAGACTCACAAAACTGTCATGAGAATGCGCAATGCGCAATCTTGTTTAATTGAGAAATTATATTGAAACGTTATATTGAAAGATTATATTGAAAGATTATATTTAAACGTTATATTGAAATATTATATTGAAAACATTATATTGAAACACTATATTGAAAAACTATATTGAAACACTATATTGAAACACTATATTGAAAAATTATATTGAAACATTATATTGAAACATTATATTGAAATATTATATTGAAAAACTATATTGAAACATTATATTGAAAATTATATTGAAAAACTATATTAAAACATTATATTGAAAATTGTATTGAAACATTATATTGAAAATCATATTAAAACATTATATTAAAACACTATATTGAAACATTATATTGAAAATTATATTGAAACATTACATTGAAACATTATATTAAAACACTATATTGAAACATTATATTGAAACGTTATATTAAAACACTATATTGAAACATTATATTGAAAATTATATTGAAACATTACATTGAAACATTATATTAAAACACTATATTGAAACATTATATTGAAACATTATATTGAAACATTATATTGAAACATTATATTAAAACACTATATTGAAACATTATATTAAAACACTATATTGAAACATTATATTGAAACGTTATATTAAAACATTATATTGAAACGTTATATTAAAACATTATATTGAAACATTATATTGAAACATTATATTAAAACACTATATTGAAACATTATATTAAAACACTATATTGAAACATTATATTGAAACATTATATTGAAACATTATATTAAAACACTATATTGAAACATTATATTGAAACGTTATATTAAAACACTATATTGAAACATTATATTGAAAATTATATTGAAACATTACATTGAAACATTATATTAAAACATTATATTGAAACATTATATTGAAACACTATATTGAAACATTATATTGAAACATTATATTAAAACACTATATTGAAACATTATATTGAAACATTATATTAAAACACTATATTGAAACATTATATTGAAACATTATATTAAAACACTATATTGAAACATTATATTGAAACATTATATTAAAACACTATATTGAAACATTATATTGAAACATTATATTAAAACACTATATTGAAACATTATATTGAAACGTTATATTAAAACACTATATTGAAACATTATATCTGACATCATAAGAGATGTTTGATATTGTGACAAAAATGCAAAAATACTTTGGTAAATTTAACGTCATGTTTTTGCATGAAGCCATGCAATAGCAGCAGAATGACTGTAAATAATACAATGTACTTTTTAAGCATAAAGCTATCCTCTGCATCATTTTAGGTTCAATTCCTGTTGAAAGCTACATAATCTTTAGTAAATTTCAATTATTGAGGTCAGGGGTCAACAAGCACCACTACTCAGAATGCAGATCGAGCTGCCCAGGCATTTTTTATTCATTCAGAGTTCTCTTTCTCTAGGGTGCTGATTTAAAATCTCACTTTTCGACCTTGTGTCACATCTTCCACAGTGGAAGGGAGATAAATACAATTTCCCTTTAAAATTATCTTTCTTTAGGAGAATAGTGTTTAGTCGGAAGGTGTCAAAAGAGACCACAAATCTCGTGAGATATCGCCGAGGTTTAAGAGTTGGGTACTCTTATTTTCTTATTGTTCACTGAACTTGCCAGATCTCACCCACCTTGTGACGAACGAACAGCCACGGAGCAACAGTAACTTATTTCTTGTGTGCTTCACGCGACTTCTTTACCTTCTTGTTATGACATGCAATTAGTTTTGAGGCATTAATATTAACACCTTGAATGTTTACTTGCATGTTATCCTTTGTGAAGACAGACAATGAGAGTCATTCCAATAGTAAGGTCTCCTATTTTTTTACTTAAAAAACTAAAATATTGAAGAGCTATGAAAATGAGAGTGTTACCATTAAAATAGGCGACATTTTGTGCTCCAGAATTTATTTAGTTACATAGTCACCACCACTCTCCATGCACTTTTGCCAACAATGAATGATGCCTTGGTCATAAAAGTCTAGACCACGCTTTGTGACTCACATCTCTGCTGACACTCTGAAATCAACGGACGCATCTCTTAATTGTGCTGACATCAGCTGCATCTGCTTTGTAAACATTCAACAGGCGCCGGTGAATGTTGATTGATTCAGTTTTTTGCATGAAGGAATTCAATCATGCATCTCTGCTTCTGATGCATGTCCATAACAAGGGTTGCTTTCTTAGTCTCACACTGTCAATATCTGCAAGAGAGATGAAACTTTCAGATGATGAATGTATGAGTTCAGTCATCATTAAAATGTGATTTGTAATTCCCTCTAATCCGTATTATTTGAATTCATCGGACTACTGTTCTCATCTTGAGTGTGATTTTCACAACTTTTCCAACTGATTTTTCCAAGTACTCTTGCAAGGACCCGTGGTGCAGAGTACTTGAAAAAATCATGTGGAAAAGTGATATTCTTCTGAAGATTAAGGGTTCAATTCTCAGCGTGTGCGACCAAAATATACAATTACGAGTTACTTAGGACCTCTATCTAGTCATGGCTGACGAAACAAGAGCATGCTATCCTTGTGAAGTAAATAAAAGGTTCCGTGCAAAATTCCGTCCAAATTCCTGAGTTGACAGAAACATTCCCGAGTTTGACAAGATACACCTGAGGAAAGTCGGAGGTTACATCGACCGAAACATTGTGAAAATCACACTGAAGATGAGAACAGTAGTCTGATGAATCCAAATAATATGAATAACCAATCCTCATCCCAAAAATTCAGAAACGTCACTCTGATCCATTCGGGCAGAATAAAAAATAGGAGACATTACTTTTGGAACGTCCCTCGTAGTCATAAATGTATATTGACTCAAACAGTCTCTATTGTTGCTCACATGTGCATAGCGGCACTCGTATGTTTACGAGATTTGCTTGTATTCCCTACCCACACTTTGATAATGATGTTGATAAAACGATAATATTCAAATTAAGCAAGTGAAATTTGAATATTAGTATCACCTGTGACAAGTTTCAGTAAACAATTTACTGTAATACATTCATTTATTTGGGTTCACAAATACTAATTCATTTCTTTCATCATTATTTATCTTCCATATTATTATTTCCTTTACTTCCATATTCGAATGCGATAGAACCTTAAACAGTTTTTATTTAAAAAAAAAAAAAGTGTATTGCAATTTTTATTTATTTAGATTCACAAATTATTACTAATTAATTCTTTTTATCATTGCTTACCTTTCATATTCAAATGCAGTATTAACTCAAGTTTTGGTATTCATTTATTTATCTTCACAAAAAATTCTTTCATCATCATTCAAAAATGATAAAAAAATAACAGTCTAAAATATGTGAAAATCATATCAGAAATCCAGTTGCATACGACAGTTTTCACATTTTTTTATGCAGTCAAACTGCATTATTGTTGCAATCTGCAAAACCTTTCAAACTACATTGAATGCAGATAAGGCACTGCTGCATTGTATGATTATCTTCCATTTGCAGATGATTGCATCGATTTTATGACTCCATCTGATTGCTGCATTTCTATTCACGGTAGTTGAATATCCTCCACTGGAACCACAGTGTTTCAGAACCAGAATGGAAGATCTTCTGAAGGGGGATTCCTATATTAGTATGAGAGTGACAATTCTCTAGTCCTTTGGTCTGCAACTGCAGTCTAGTTTTATCCTGAAATGTCGTTGGAGGCTAAAAATGGCTGAGGAAACTTCCCCTTGATTCCAGCTATTCACATGTATTTTTTGACAGCCTATGATCTCAATCTCCAAACTTGGCAGATGGATCCTATTCAAATCCCACTTGTTGATGGTTTGTATATCAAAGTCTTGGTGAATCTTTCAACTTTCATCCAACATTTCAATTCAAGATCTTTGAGTTTTCTTATCAAAGAGTCAGTAAAAAAAAAAAAAACATGTGCTAATATATAACTGAATCGCACATTAAAAAATAGTACAATAGTAAAATTAATAGAAGACGGATAGCAAATTTCTATAAAAGTACATAGTATAAACATTAAAAGTAATAGTTTAAGCTTCAGACAGAGATGGTATTTATTTGCTCCCCCACCGAGCAAATTAGGCACAAGGCCAATTTTTAATGTGAGGAGTGAAGGGAGGGGGAAGGGAAAAAGGGGACCAGCTCCCGAGAGGTGGGAAATGGGAGCTGGTTAAAGGTCAGGCATGTGGGGTTGCCCCCACATCTGGTCTTTGCTAGTCATAGCTTGCAGCATCTGCCGGAAAAGATGGTATTTATTTGCTCCCCCACCGAGCAAATTAGGCACAAGGCCGATTTTTAATGTGAGGAGTGAAGGGGAAATGGGGACCAGCTCCCCGGGGAGTAGGGGAGCTGGATAGTGACAATTGGTATGAAGGGTTGCCCCTACATTGACCAAGGTCTTATATGTGGGGTCGCCCCCACATATGGTCTTTGCTTGCAGTATCTGCCGGAACAGATACTACACTTTGAGATATTAAATCTTTTATTCATGTTAAAAAAAAATACAGAAAAAAATCAACGATGAACAAAAAACTTAGGCACATGGCCAACTCAAAAGGGGGGATTTTGGGGGTCGTTGGTCATCCTTGTCACTCCAGAACTAAACAAAGTCGAAAGTTTCTCCCAGCTAGTATCTTCTTTCACCATAATACCGCATTCACCCTTTCATATTGGGGGACGTCCTAGTTTTGATCACGGCCCGAAGGCCACGGACGTGGCCTATTCGTGACCTAAGCTTCAGACAGAGATCAAATCTCCTTTAGTCATAATAAGTATAAGAGTATAAGTAATAGATTAGTATAGTTTCCACTTCAGATGGACAGAGACCAAAGTCACTCCATAATATAAGAAGCATTTTGTGTGCGTGTGCATGTGATAGTGTGTGCGTCTGTCACAATTTCTTAAATAATGTAATACATACATAGCGAAATTTGTCTCATTTCGAAATATTAGAAATCTTTAGTTTTTAAGATAATAAATTATAAACAAATAAAATGGATGTAATGACCGGAAATTGAAACTGAAAACTTAAGACTCTGACCTTCTTAGATTTTCTTATACATAAATCTTAAAACATAAACAAAATAATTATAGCTTTTACGTGATGTCATAAATTTGATTTACGTCATGTTTCGAAACACATCTATAAATATATAGTGCATCCACATAGTTTTTTAACTAATAATTTGTATAAATATTAGATAATTCTAAAATTTATCCTTATATTGTGAGTGGATCTATCAGCCTAGCAAAAATAGGTAACTGATGGGGTAGCAATGTTTTTGCTAGTCTCTTTTAGTAATAGATTACGTTGTTTTTTGTTTTTGTTTTGTTTTTTTTTTAGATTAAAAGATGATTCCTACCTAAAGATTTTTCTTCATATTCTTCAGCATCCAAATTTGCGATGAAAGGGCTCTTCTCTTTTCGGTCAATTTTTTTCTTTTTGTTATCTTTCTTCTCTACTTTGGGCTGCTTCTTGTCTTTCCCCTTATCCATGTTGGTCTGTCAGGTTTCAGAGGAAAGGGATCGAATTGCACAAGACAATCCAACAAACTTTAATCTGCATCATAGAAAACAATCAATTATAATAATATAAAGCACATTCTTTATATGTTATATTAGAGAGAGAGAGAGAGAGAGAGAGAGAGAGAGAGAGAGAGAGAGAGAGAGAGAGAGAGAGAGAAATTAAAAGTAACAAACCGAGTTATGTGTTCATCAATGTTTCGTCTTTATTTCGAGATTTCCTCTGGAAGACGAAACATTGATGAACGCATAACGGTTTGTTCCTTTTTATTTCTCTATTTCGTTGGAATACTATTTCCATTATTCTCATAATATATATATATATATATATATATATATATATATATATATATATATATATATATATATATATATAATTTCATTTAGGGAATTAAGAAATTCTGTATCCCGAGGTTCTACTGTATTATCTATAATGTAAACAATCTTTACTTTACTTGATATGGCTCTTACGTGAATGTTTTTTTAGCTAAATTAGATTTACTTTTCTATAGCCTATAAACTTGCTGATTTACTGTATAAATTTGATTATTGATTATCTTCACTTTAATCTTGATCCTATAATTCAATTTTCTATTTGGTGTCCAATCTCTGTGCTGATAAAGAAGCTTTATTTCAATAAAAATTTGTATCGTCTCAGAAACGATCGTACACAGATTAGTTGTTTATGTTAAACTAGCAGGGAGACTCGACGTTTCTCGGGATTGAATGAGGATCAACAACTGGTTCATACTCCCATATTTTATTTTCATTGAAATCAGTAAAATCGCCCTTTTTCAATCAAATCGATTGATTGCTTGTTTTAGTTGGGGACTCACCATGGTGCACCAGGAGGTAAATTTACATGCCTCCTCCCCAGTGATTTAGTCTACAATACATCGTAGTTTACATTGCACTGTAGAGAACCTACTACTGATTTTATAAAATTATTTTTATATAATGGCTTGCATTCAAGTTTAAAATGTAAAAGTCAAGTATCATAACTCAATTGTGCTCTAAACAGAAACATTCATTTCAAATGCGTCCCTGTGATATCAAAAAACCTACTGTTGATTTTATATGTTGGGCCTTTCGGCTTGTGCATAATAGAACGTCTTAAATGCATTTGTGATGTAAGGCCGTATAAGACGTTAATTTTAGTCAAAATCGTCTGTTCCTTCTTTCATCAGATTTTTATGATTATCGATACTTTCGAAGACATTCTTATACAAAACCTATTTAAGAACATTGCCAGACACATAAAGTACATTTGTGCAAAATTTGTGGAAAATCGGCCCAGACGTTAAGGAATACATACAGAACACACGCACGCACACGCACACACACCACACACACACACCACACACACACACCACACACACACACACACACACACACATACACACATACACATACACACACGCACACACACACACACACACACACACACACACAGTTTGTTTTATATAACAGTAAAGATTGTTGGAACATACATACATGATTATTACTTAAATCATATTACCTTATACCTATAATATATATATTTTATATATAAGTTATGTTTTGTTGTTATTTTTAGCAATAATGGCAGCTGATGAAAACTATCTAATAGCGATTCACTTCCTAAATGATTGACAAGAGTTAACTCCCTTCTATGCATCGCCTATTTATTTGGTTATAGATAAAACACTTTATGCACATGCAGGTGTTTTGCTGTTCTTTCATCTCTTAATATTCAGCCATGCCGATAGCTGTACTTCGAGGAATTTTGTGTACGTGTGTGTGAGTTCCTTCCCTATGGACTCCGAAACGGCTCGGCCAATTTTTATGAAATTTTATACAAATGTACTTTATTTAGCTGGCAGTGTTCTTAGATAGGTTTTGTATCCGAATGTCTTCGATAAGTATCAATAATTGATAATCAAAATAATCCGACGAAATAAGAAACAGGCGATTTTGACCAAAGTTAACACCTTACACAGCCTAACATCACAAGTGCATTTGAGAAGTTTTATTACCACACAAGCCAAAATGCCCGACACATAAAATCAACAGTAGGTTCTTTGATATGACATGGGCCTATTTGAAATGAATGTTTCTGTTTAAAACACAATTGAAGTATGATACTTGACTTTTTCATTTTAAACTTAAATTCAAGCCATTATCATTGCACAAGAAGAAAGGCCCAACATAAAATAAACAGTAGGTTCTTTGACATGACAAGAGTGGGTTTGAAGTGAATATTTCTGTTTAGAGCACAATAGAACCATGATACTTGACTTTTATGTTTTAAACTTTAATTCAAGCCATTATCTGTAAAAAAAATATTTGAAAACAAAAAAAAAAAAAAACAACAGTACATTACCTACAGTGCAATGTTGACTACACTTGGCCTTTTGGTAAAGATCAAAGTGTAGTATCTGTTCTTTAGATGCTGCACTTCCATTTCTTGTTCTCTTTCGGTGGAGGAGAAATCCTTCACGACTGAGACAATTTTTATTTTTGTACCTTTTCTCCACGTTAAAAAACGACCCTGGTGTCTAACTCTGTCCTGTGGGGAGGCATAGTAAATAGGTACAATATATTGTGGACTAAGTCAATGCAGGGAGGCATGTGAAGTTTCCTTCTGGTGCATCGCGATTGGTCTCTAACTAGAGTAGGCAAGCATTTGATTAAAAAATGGGCGATTTCACTGATTTCAATAACAAGAAAAATATGAGAGTGCATGTGGATAACTATGTTATAGCTCTATCTCTATTCCTATATCTACTATTATCTAAAAGTCATTGTGTGTGTGTGTGTGTGTGTGTGTGTGTGTGTGTGTGTGTGTGTGTGTGTGTGTGTGTGTGTGTGTGTGTGTGTGTGAGTTCCTACCTTATAAGTTCCGAAATGGTTGAGCCTATCTTTTGCAAATTTCCCACAAAGGTAATTTATATGTCTGGTAGTGTTCTTAGATATGTTTTATACAAAAATTCATCCGATAAGTATCGAAAATCAAAAAAAAAAAAATCCAATCTTAAAAATAGTCTTTCTTTCTTATAGATAAAAATGAATTTTTACGGGGGGATATTTTAGGTTGCACCGGCAAGGGAGATAATAAAATCTCAACAAAAATTTCTTCTTAGAAAAAAAAATAAATTTGTTGACATCGGGAAACATAGGTCAGTTGTAGAGCATTCGACTACAGATCAAATGATCCCATATTCAAGTCCGTGTGTACCTCACTATTGTATTTCAATTTTCTCTTATTAATGAATTCAAGTTATGATAAAAGAAGAGGTGCCATTTAAAATAGCCACAAATCATTTCTTTGTTTGCATATTTTAAAACTAAACATTAATCAGAAGTGACTTTTCCAGGGCAATTATTGTCAAACCCAAACATCAGCTGATGTGATATTGTAAACAAACACAGATGGAATTTGATGAACGACATTATCATTATTATTTATTTATTTATTATTATTATTTTTTTTTTTCTTTGCGAATTAGTCCATTGGGCAAATTATTCCTCGTAATATATAATATTCAATAGAGGATTGATTTTATCATGCAATTCTATTATGCAATCTGCATAAATCAAAATATCATGCTTAAGCATATTGCACAACCAAACAACGTTGGGTGCCCAGCTAGTATATATATATATATATATATATATATATATATATATATATATATATATATATATATATATATATATAATTATATATATATAATAATATATATATATATATATATATATATATATATATATATATATATATATATATATATATATATATATATATAATTGGATATATCTTTTGGTGAGAGATCTTTTCTATGAATATCACTTTTTAGTAAGTTTTTTTCAAATTTTTGGATTTCCGTCTTCCTTCTTTTGGATTTACTTTATTGTTTTTGTTTCGTCTTTTTGTTGCAATTTGTAATAATATCTATTTACCTCTGATGAGTTGTTTGATTACACAATGAACCGTATTTCCCATCACTACAACGAAACATGGTTCTATTTGAAATTCTGTACAGATTCCTAAGTTCAACAGAATGATTTCCGAGTTTGACAAGATACACCTGAAGAAGTTCGAGGGTTACATTGACCAAAACGTTGTGACATTCAAGTTCAGACAATAGTCTGAAGAATCCAAATAATATGAATTTTGTTCTTTTTTTTTTCTCCAACTTAAAGTCAATTACCACTTAACACCCATCCTCCGTCTATATAAAAACTTTTTTGAAAGCAGTAAGTGAATCAATATTATTTTATAAGATATTTCATCTCACCTGTTTTTTGCTCCATGAGAGTGGCAAAATTAGACAAATTACAACAAAACAACTACCTTAAAATTCAATACAGATTTTATTAGTTCCTCGGTTGCAAAAAAGAATGCTCGTTTTGCCTCTGATAAAGAGTTGTTAATAACCTCAAAAGGTGATGCAGGTTCATCTGTCTTTGTTATGTTATGTTGTTATGATGTTTTCTGATGAAAAGATACAATTCTCACCTTGAGACGATATTACAGAATTAATGTTCATTGAAGGAAAGGTCCTTTATAACAGGTTGGCAATTTAGACCTCAAAGTCTCTTGGAAATCCATATGATAATAATTGAGCCTAATTATTCAGGTGTAAAATGAAAGTCTCAAGGAGACACACATACTAATATCTTAACCTAATCATTTAGGCTTAAAATCAAAGTCTCAATGAGACGAAGGTTGGAGGCTCCAAAAATGCCTCATATGTGGTGGGTGAGGTCTATTGATCCTTCTTGTGCGGCTGTCTTGGTTGGAACTAAAAAGGAAAGGATCGCATGCAAAAAGCCTGCCAAGGTGAATCGCCCTGCAGCAAATACAATCAACCAATTTGATTGGTCTAAAACAAATACAATGGGAGGCATGATGTAATTGTCAAATTTCTAACAGTTACTTTTGATTTTTTTTCTGCCTTTTTTTATATTTTTTTACTTTATTTGGAGAGAAAAGGGGAATGGGCTCAATTTAAAAAAAAAAAAAAAAAAAAAACACTAATATAAACCTAACCTAGATATTTATTTCTCTCCCACTGCAAGAAATGTGACATTAAGATCGGAAAATAGGATTGTCCCTGCAAAAGATGCATGTGCAACCCCATCAGAATTTCCTGACATAGGTGCCTCAGGCGATTAGCAATAAACTAACCCTTTCTCGAAGAGAGAAGGCGAAGTCTGGGAGGGTAGAACTTCTGGTTTTTTCATTTCTATGTTTTAATGCCGTCTGCCTTGGACATTTCCGCTTTGTTCTGTAAATTACAATCATATGGCTCCTCGTTCATAAAACACCGAAAAAAGAAACATGGCCGCCAGCAATTAAAACACTGAATTTGTGTTAGATTTTCAACATGTTCAAACATTGTGAGAAATTCCATTTTACAACACCATGTTCTTGGTTATAAGCCACCTACACACATTCTAGTAGGCGGTCTGTGATTGGTTAAAGGCGCCAAGTATCTAACTTGGCTCTTACAAACTAACCAATCACAGACCGCCTACTAGAATGTGTGTAGGTGGCTTATAACCAAGAACATGGTGTTGTAAAATGGAATTTCTCACAATGTTTAAACATGTTGAAAATCTAACACAAATTCAGTGTTTTAATTAAGAATTAATTAAGAATTAAGAATTAATTAAGAAAAGAAAGATAACTTAAAGGCGCCAAGTATCTAACTTGGCTCTTACAAACTAAGTTATCTTTCTTTTCTTTTTCAGTCCACAATGAACACTCGGCATAAAAGGGACTCACCAATAACGGCTCCGAGAAGAATGTCTTATAGAGAGCGGGGCTGCCACTATTGCTTCACGTTATATGACCTAAATGTTTGGTGAAAAAAAGGACTTGAATCTCTACAAGCAGAGACACCTTTAATTGTGCCGAAGATATCTCAATTAGAGAATGGCATCCTTTGAACATTTTCATCGTGTTTATATCAACTAAATATTTGAACTTTCCTCAATTCAATTAGAGTCCCAAGGGACTCGATTTATACCTAATTAAAGGCACCTAGATTCTTGCCGAGAACACCATGAATTACCATAGATCCTTTCAAAGGAATACGAACTACCACTCCACCAAAAGGAATTAAACTAACGGCTCCCTATCTGGGAGGCAAAACTGGCCCACCATGGATTCCATGAACAAAGCTTCTTTCTTAGAACTGCACGCCTGTGGAACTCTGTTCCGTCTGCCTGCTTCCCACCTGACTACAACTTGGATGTCTTCAAGTCCAACGTTAACAAATTCCTAATGAACCGCCCCCTTAAGTAAACACTTCATCAAATCTCCACACTAAAGTAATGTACTTGCAATAACCCTTATCCCTGAGTGGCTTCCGGGCCTTGATAAGTGGTGACCACTGTGTAAAAAAAAAAATGGACAATACCAGAACCAATAACTTTTCTTTGCTGTTATAACTGAATAAATTTTGAGTTTGAAGGTATAGCCTTTGTAATGTGTGGATTTATTTTGCCTCTGCCAGGGAGTATTGAGTTTGTGAGAATTAAATTTCTCACAACATTGAATTATTATTTTAATTTATGACAAGAAATAATTTAAGACTAATGATCGAATTTATCTAAAAATTTTGGTGAAAATCACTCGAAAATATTAAATATTACTTTCCCTTTTGTTTTTAAGAGAAAATAGAACATGCGTTTTCTTTTTTCTTTTAGATCTAAAACAAAGCAGCATTTTCCGTGCATCTATGCTGAACACGACCACAAACGCTATGTACAAACAAGGTTAACCTCAAGTTTAGTCACCTTGTGTTTACAAAGGCTTTACTTGATGCAGAGCCGTCGGTTGCAAAATGAAACGAGGTTTTGTATTGTTTTGTTTTTTGTTTTTAATTTATTCATTTATTTATTTATTCTAAATTATACGTCTTTAATAAACAAAAGAACAAAAATATTTTTGTTCGATTGCTTATTTTAAAAAATACAATTTCAAAAAAATTATGAAAAATGAAAAAAATGTTTGTATCGCTTCATTTTGCAGCGGACAGTTCTGCATAAAGCCTTTATAAAATACGGGGTGGCTAAATTTGAAGATAACCACAAAAATTTTATAGCAATAATAAAAAAAAATATCACGTACCCAAACAAAACAATAAATAGCCACAAACAAAATCGAGTTCTACGTCATCTTGCATATTGTTACCAATAGCAACCAAAATGCTTTTCAACTTTTTTAACGATAGAGTTATCTCCCTTCTAACGACTATTAAACAAATTGAACACGTTTTTGTTTTGTTTTGTTTTGTTTTTGTTGTTGTTGTTGTTGTTGTTGTTGTTTTTTCCTGTGCAAAAACCGATTTGAATGACACAATATTTTGAAAAAAGAAAGCTTCAAAGCAGTTTCAGCAGCTTTACAGATCGGTAGATTGATATAAGTATTTATTTATTTATTTACAATTTATCAACTGTTAACTTTTCTACACATTACCAAGTCAAATACCTATTTTTAAAATATGTGGGATAGGATAGTCGATTTTTAAGAATAGTTAACAGAAAAAATGTGACAGAAAAAAATAATAAAAAAAAATGTTACCACAGTCAATAAGAATTACTTTTCCAGGTGCTTGTTAGAATAAAGTCAACAGACCGATTTTTTAATATGTTGTTTTAAGCAGAAACAACAGTACTTCCTAATTGGCATGTCGAAAATTGTAATATATTCAAAAGTTACGAAAATTCATTTAGTAGAAAATTATTTATAGTTAAAAGTAATTTTTACAGAAAACTGGAAATGGCATTTTCCCTAGATGTGAATACATTGGAGATTGCGAATACAGGGGATATACTAATCTCCGTTTTCACCAGTTTCATAGCTTGCGTACTGTTTTAGCATCGTTAGCCTTTTTTTTTTTTTTACTAAAAACACAATAGCAGTTGTTCTACTCAATGAATTTTCGTAATTTTTCGTTATATTACTATTTTCGACACGACAATTTAGTAAGTATTGTTGTTTTTGCTTAAAATCACATTTTAAAAAATCGATCTGTCGACTCTATTTTAACAAGCACCCCTTTCTAATTACATGGATTAGAGATTTTGTGTTTTATAATGTATAAATAAAAGCACTTTCAAAGCGCTTTTATTTACATTTATATCTGAAATTGTGGTTGTGTGAGTGCCAAACAAAATATCGAGAAAGAAAAAAAAAAAAGAAAAATGATAACTGGTAAATAAAAAAAAAAAATTACTCGCTTCAGTCCTCATTTCCATTGAGTGATTTTTCGGACAAAGGGCGAAGAAAAAGCTGTTTTCCAGGTCGGTAGTACTTCGTGAACAGTAGCCTGAGATCTCGGAAATTTTCTGTTTCTATGTCTATCCTTGTGGTCATGTCACTAGTAAGGGTTCTGGAGGTAAACGTTTCATCTGGGCTGAGGTTATCCTCCTGATAGTCAGGGACCCGAACCTTGGATTAACCACTAAGGAGGCTGTCCTATCAGCCGGTGCAAAGTACCAGGGCTGCTGTATTACCATTTGGTGAATGGATTCTGGACCATGCAGTAGTTTCTGGTAGGGCCTCTCGATGCCATACTAGTGGGTAATTGTTACGGATTTACCTTATCATGTGCTGCAAAAAAAAAAAAAAATTTCTGTCTTTTTCTCTCTTACTTTCCCTCTCTGTCCTGCTCCCACCAAGTCCACAAATCCCAAACCTCAACATGACAAATCTCCAGAAAAAAACCACGAATAAACCTAGAACCCCATCCTCCAATGTAGACCCCCTACTACCATGTCTCCTTCTCCAACATCAGGGGTCTACGTTCCAACCTTCCAGAGGTTGAAACACAATTACAGGAGACGAAACTGGACATATTCTTTCTAAGTGAAACTGGCATAGGGCCGACTACTTCCATAGATGAGTTCATAATTAAAGGATATTATAACTTAACATCTAAATCTGACCCCCAAGATCGCCATGGGCATGGAGTGTGTGCCGACATTAAAGATGGCTTTCCATGTGGTAGGTATATCTCCAGAGAAGATCCTAATTTACCTTATATGTGCTTCCGGTTGCACTAACTTACACCACTGCATTTATATTTGCCCTTTATCGCCCCCACAACAGTGGGGTTACTATCTTTAAGAGTATATCTGAGAAAATTGACCACATACTGTCTGCTCATCCTTCGGCTAACATTCACATTTGTGGTGACTTCAATGTCCATAAGTGGAATGGCTGACCCACTCAAATAAGACAGATGATGAGGGGAGGTTCTGTCATGATTTTGCCATTGCCTATGACCTCACTCAGATTGTTCACGAACCCACCCATGTGCCCGATACTACTGGTCAGTATGCAAGCCTTCTAGGCTTTTTTTTCACAACTTCCCCTGAGCTATGTTCATGTTCTGTTCTATCTCCTCTGGGATCTTCCAACCACTCCGTTGTATCAGTTAAGATAAAAATGAAATGTAATAAGTCTTCAGACGTACCTCTCCACCGTACTGTATATCGATACTCTATGGCTGACTGGGATAGCTTCCGTACATTCATATCTGATCTACCTCTGCATTCCATGTTTAAAAAGGATGTGTCCTCTATAGTATCAGACCTGATCGAATGGTTAATTGTGGGCATAGACCGATTCATACCATCCCAAAAACTCCAACAAAAACCTAACAGCCAGCCATGGTACTCCCTAGAATGCGCTGCTGCCATCGTGCACAGAAATCATTTTTTCCATAGCTACCAACGTAATAGATGTACTGAGACTAAAGCTGCTTTCAGGACTGCTAGCAACCACTATAAAAGAGTAATAAAAAATGCAAGAGAGCTATATGCTCAGCCCGTTAAATCCAAAGTAGCTGAGCAGCGGCTTGGTTCCTACCAGTTTTGGCAAATAGCAAACAGGAAACTGAACAGAAGCATGCGTTCTATCCCAACTATTATCAATGGACCTGAGGTCATCTCGTCAGCATCAGACAAGGCCAGACTATTTGCCAAGAACTTTGCAGCTAATTCTACCCTAAGCGACAAAGACCATCAACTCTCCATATTTCCTCCTATAACAGACAACACGCTATGCAACATACAAATATCTGTGCGTGAGGTCGCCAAGCTAATCAAGAACCTTGATTCCAGTAAAGCAATTGGCCCTGACAGCATTGTTGGAATCCATATTAAATAAAGAAGTAGTCAACTACCTCAGCAGAAACAACCTTCTTAATGACATGCAATATGGTTTCCGCTCCACAAGATTTACAGCAGATGTGCTAACGGTTATATCTCATAGGATTAGTGAATCTCTTGACAAAGGCTTCCTTTCCAGGGCAATTACTCTTGACATATCAAAGGCCTTCGATAAGGTATGGCATAAGGGCCTACTTCACAAGATTTCCAGCTACTGTATCACTGGAAATGTTTTCTCAATTATTAAATCATTTCTCTCCGATAGGTTCATAAGAGTAGTGGTTGATGGGCAGAAATCAGAGGCCCACAGTATTAATGCTGGAGTCCCTCAGGGGTCCATCCTAGGCCCAACTCTCTTCCTGATCTACATCAATGATCTCCCAAAACATATACTTAAATCATTCGTTGACATCTATGCTGATGACACGACCATCTATGGCAACACATCAAAAGCTGTAAATGACAAAGTTCTCTCTGATTCTCTCTCCTCTGATCTTGAGTGCGTGGTACAGTGGGGGAAGAGGTGGCTGGTTACTTTTCATGCATCCAAAACTAAGCTTTACATCATGAACGCTCTGATCCTCTTCTGGTATCAATTGAAATGGATGGCTCTCGTCTTGGGGAGGCTCCATGTTTTGACAAGCTTCTGGGTTTGACCTTCACTCCTGATCTGAAATGGAACACATACATCAGGTCTGTTGCCAAGGACGCTGGGAAAATGGTGTGATCCTTCTACCGCTCCAGAAGATATCTCACTACTGATGCAATTCTCTATCTGTATAAAAGCCAATTACGTCCAAGGATGGAGTACTGCTGCCACATCTGGGCAGGAGCTGCTAAAAACAGCCTATCCTGCCTTGACAGAGTACAAAATAGACTTTGTGGCTTAGTGGAGGGTGCCCTTTTCTTTTCCCTGCAGCCTCTCTCCCACAGAAAAGATGCTGCGAGCCTGTCTTTGTTTTATCGTTATTTCCATGGCAAGTGCTCGTCTGAGCTCCAATCTCTGGTCCCCCCTCGCCAATCTTTCACGAAAAACACCTGCTGAAACTACTGTCATTAATTTTCCCCACTCTTTATCTGTGCCTAAATCCAAACGTAGATTCCATGAACAAAGCTTCTTTCTTAGAATTTCACGACTGTGGAACTCTCTTCCGTTGGCCTGTTTCCCCCCTGACTACAACTTGGATGTCTTCAAGTCCAACATAAACAAATTCCTGACAAACCGCTTTCTTAAGTAAGACACTATCAAATATCCAATACTAATGATTACTACGATACTATCTCATTGATTACTGTACACGCAATAACCCTCATCCCCGAGTGGCTTCCGGGCTTTCATAAGTGGTGACCTCTATGTAAAAAAAAAAAAAGATTCCAAACAAAATTCCAGATTTAGTGGGGAAATCACTAAATTGGCAACACCAGTCGATAGTATAAAATGCAAGGGAGGTAACGACGTTAAACTAAGCAACTAACGGGTATTCATGAGATAATTTTGTATGTCGAAAACGTATGCAATTTATTAGATGATAGTTTTTCTTTACTAGTCTCCCCACGAGAGCAGTGTTAGACACAAGGTCAGTTTTTAATGTGGGTAACTCTAGCTCTGGATAGGAACAAAAATAAAAATTGTCTTAGTCATGAAGGACTCCTCCTTTTATTTTATTTTGTTTTATTTTTATTTTTTATTTTATATTATTTTATTTCATTTTATTTCATTTTATTTTATTTTTATTTATTTTATTTTTATTTTTATTTTATTTCATTTTATTTTATTTTTATTTATTTTTTATTTTGTTTTATTTTTTATTTTATTTTATTTATTTTATTTTTATTTTATTTTATTTTTTGTTTTATTTTATTTTTTTATTTTATTTTATTTTATTTTTATTTTATTTTTTATTTTATTTTATTTTATTTATTTTATTTATTTTATTTTTATTTCATTTTATTTTATTTTTATTTTATTTTATTTTTATTTTATTTTTATTTTATTTTTATTTTATTTTATTTATTTTATTTTTATTTTATTTTTTATTTTATTTTATTTATTTTATTTTTATTTTATTTTATTTTTTGTTTTATTTTATTTTTTTAATTTTATTTTATTTTATTTTTATTTTATTTTATTTTTTTTCATTTTTTTAAATTTATTTTTTTATTTTATTTTATTTTATTTTTTGCTTGTTAAGTCGACAGATTGATTTTTTTTATATATTGTTTTAAGCAAAAACAATATTCTGTACTCAAGTGTCATGCCGAAAATAGTAATATATCCAAACATTACGAAAAATCAACGAGTAGAAAGTTATTTCTAGTTAAAAGTAATTTTTATGGAAAATTTGGGTAAAACTGCATATTTTTAGACATTATACAGTAGGCAGTAGGGGGCTATACACAGGGGACATAACTAAAAAGAATATTTTTGATTACTTGTTCGTAGCGGCAATATTTGTCTATACCAATAGATTTTTTTTTTACGAAAAACAAAATAGCAATTGTTCTACGCGATGAATTTTCATAATTTTTGGATACATGACTATTTTCAACATGACAATTAAGTGTGTAATATTGTTTTTGCTTAAAACGATATATTTTAAAAATCGATTAACATCTTTTTATGGCATAGGAAACGTTGATCTCGTTGATCTTGCCTTTCTGGCGGGAACAACTTACAAGAAATTCTTGCTTGTTTTTTATTTTGTACGCATAGTTTAGCTAGGAATACACTAACCTCGATAGGATTTACTGTGAGGTGTTGTTATTAATTCCTTTTAGGTATTATTGTTGTTGTATATATGTGAGTTTATTATAAGGGTTACTAAACAAATAAAATAAAGCAAGTAAAAAGCGACACACTAGTTTAACAGATATGTGGCCATGTAGATACCTCTCTCACTATATTGTATAGTTGCTATTCACTCTTGACACCGAAGCTCTTAAAATTTTTTTTTTTTTTTTTTACATTTTCACCCCAAACAAGGCACATTGCCACTTTGGTGTAGGGAGCTACTATCAGGGGCAACAACTACTGGGGTACTATGTAGGGATTTGGGCAGCAAGATGTTGGTTCACGTTGCACTTGAACTTCTGCACGTCAGTACAGTTGGGGAAGCAGGGACCTGGATGGAATTCCAAAGTCTAGCGGTTCTGGGGAAGAAACTACTGGAGTAGAAAGATCTTTTACATCTAGGGATCTCTACAGTGTGGGGGTGGGATTTTGCAGCCTGTCGGGTCAATCGAGGGTGTTCACCTCGTGGGGGCACAAGTGCTTGCAGTTCGTCAGAGCATTCACCGTTAAAATCCTTGTAGAACAGGCAGAGGGATGCAACTGTTGGTGTTTTACGTCTTGGGGAGAAGGTCATTTTTAGTCTTTGTTGAAGAGTGAGGATGTCACAATAATAACACGGGTTTCTGGTTCATCATGTAATCAATTTAAAGGGTAGACCTATTGTCAACTAGCCTAGTAACCTCTTCTCTCCCTATTGGACTCTTAAAGTACTTGGATATGGATATTTGCCTCTTCCATGCATTTACAATCTGTAATTACATATTATATTTCACTCATGGAGCAATGTATACATTGGCGATAAGAAAACTATATACATACGACGCAACTTCCACCCAAACCGTTTTCTTGTGAATTTTAAACAGTCTTTTTTGAGATGTTGATGCGGCATTATATTTCTCTTCTTGTCTCTAGTAATGGCTTTTCTAGGCGAGATGAAACGTATGGACTTAATTCTATTTCTATAGTACAGAGTATTGTTGCTACATCTGGGATGGTGCACCAACCATAAGTCTCTCCCTCTTGGACAAGGCTTCAAAGAAGTGTCTTTATTTTAATAATTCCCACACAGTCTACTAGGCCCTTGTCTCATCACCAAAATGTTATATCCCTCTATTTCATTTGCAGACTGTTAATCTCATTTTCATAGTTGTTGTTTCATAACGTTTTGGTTAACTATTCCTCTGGCCTTCTGCAACGGGATAGGAATACTGAGTCTCTAAACTCTATCCTCATTACTGCCTTCCATAGTTGTTGTCATCCCACTACGTTTTGGCCAACTAATCCTCTGGCCGGCTTTGGGTAGAATTATAACCAGTATCTTCAGACACCTGGAACCATAAAGTTTCAGTATCTCTAGCCATGGATAGAGGCGTTGAATCTCTATGGTTCCAGGTGAGCGATAGTAGTGCCATTTTCAAAGGCATTACTATCACCAAAATAGACTACCTATAGCCAAGAACCGCACTACAATGTGGTCTTCCTTTTAGAGGCACAAGTATGAATTTCATGTGAGTTTCATTATTCAGTTTGTGATCTTTTTTGTTTATTCACAGCCCTGTGGACAAAATTAATCCTTTATTTAATGGTTGTTATTATCTACACAAACACAAGAAAGAAACAAGAACAAACGCAGTGCGTCATCTACAAACTGTTTTGCTGTATCACAGCTCTTCAGTATGGTGAAACTAGTACTTGCCTCAAGTCATTATCAACCCGATCATCAAAAAAAATTCAAAATGATACATAATAAACTGTTGGACATAAATTTTAATACCAGTTTAAATCTTGTGCAAATCTTATGTTCACTTTGTGGTTTTCTTTGTTTATTCCTAGTTCTGAGGTAAAAAGTTAACTGCCGATTGTCTCGAATTTCCAACAGTGAAAAATAAGAGGTGAAAATAAATAGAAATAGACAAAAAAAAAAAAACTGTAACCCAAACCAATAAAATTTTATTTTCCATTAACCTGTCTAGTTACTTTGTGTTTTAAAATATTTTAAAGCGCTTTTATTAGCATTTTTATCGTAGTGCTCAGAGCCTTGTAAACCCAATGAATTGAAAATGACACCGGACCTTACTCCATATGAAACCTCGGCGCAGATGAACAAATGAATCTCTTAGTAAAAGAGAGTTGTCTCCCTCTGCGCAATGAACAATTGAAAAACTGCGCCGAAACCTCAATGTCATAGGACAACTCCAAACTCGAAAATTAAACAAAAATATATCTAATAAAATTATAAAGATCTTATGAAAATAATTTTATCTAATAAAATTATAAAGATCTTATGAAAATAAATTTATTTAATAAAATTATAAAGATCTTATGAAAATAAATTTATCTAATAAAATTATAAAGATCTTATGAAAATAAATTTATCTAATAAAATTATAAAGATCTTATGAAAATAAATATATCTAATAAATTATAAAGATCTTATGAAAATAAATTTATCTAATAAAATTATAAAGATCTTATGAAAATAAATTTATCTAATAAAATTATAAAGATCTTATGAAAATAAATTTATCTAATAAAATTATAAAGATCTTATGAAAATAAATATATCTAATAAATTATAAAGATCTTATGAAAATAAATTTATCTAATAAAATTATAAAGATCTTATGAAAATAAATTTATCTAATAAAATTATAAAGATCTTATGAAAATAAATATATCTAATAAAATTATAAAGATATTATGAAAATAAATATATCTAATAAAATTATAAAGATCTTATGAAAATAAATATATCTAATAAATTATAAAGATCTTATGAAAATAAATTTATCTAATAAAATTATAAAGATATTATGAAAATAAATTTATCTAATAAAATTATAAAGATCTTATGAAAATAAATTTATCTAATAAAATTATAAAGATCTTATGAAAATAAATATATCTAATAAATTATAAAGATCTTATGAAAATAAATTTATCTAATAAAATTATAAAGATCTTATGAAAATAAATTTATCTAATAAAATTATAAAGATCTTATGAAAATAAATATATCTAATAAAATTATAAAGATATTATGAAAATAAATTTATCTAATAAAATTATAAAGATCTTATGAAAATAAATATATCTAATAAATTATAAAGATCTTATGAAAATAAATTTTTCGATTGATTGATGACAGTTATTAGTTGTACTTTTGTTTAATTTTCGATTTTTGAGTTATTAAATCGATGACAGCAAGGTTTCACATCAAATAAAATTCGGTGCCATCCGTCGGGTTTACAAGACTCTGAAGGGCATAATAAAATATTTTAAACAACAAAAACATTAGACGGGTACTGGGTGCAAGTCTATAAATGGTCCACAAGTAACCTTTTTACTATAAAAATCTGAAAAAAATCTTTATAATGTACATACTTGTCACTGCATGAAAATGTCATATTCCAAAAATCACATAAATCGATCAAGTAGTTTTTTTTTATTTAATAAAATCAAATATTATCAGAAGTTTTATCGAAGATTTGCTACAGGCCATCTTGTTTGAGAGCTAACGGCACTAACGACCCCTGGCGGAAATAAGGTGGAAGTATGGGTTAACAACGGCAGACCATCGACTATTTTTTTTTTTTTTTCTTAAATGTCGGAAACACTTTTTTATAATAAAAATAATAAATTAATATAATGAAACATTTTTGGAATTAAAAAAAAATACAAAATGAGAAATTAACATAACGAGAATGTCTAAAACGGATTTTTTTTAAGCGAGCATTGAACCATCGACTAGTTTAAGTTTCTTTTTTTCTTAAATGTCGAAAACACTTTTTTATAATACAAAAAAAAAAAAAATTAACAATGAAACATTTTTGGAATTTAAGTCTGTTTTCAGACGAACAAAGAAATAAAACTAGTGTTTTCCACAGTCTCTTTATTAAAGGAAGTCAATTTATATATTTATTAAATAAGTTAATTTATTAAGAAAAAAAAAATAGTCGATGGTATAGTCTGCCGTTGTTGACCCATACTTCCACCTTATTTCCGCCAGGGGTCGTTAGTGCCGTTAGCTTTCAAACAAGATGGCCTGTAGAAAATCTTCGATAAAACGTCTGATAATATTTGATTTTCTTAAATAAAAAAAAAAAACTACCTGGTCAATTTACGTGATTTTTTTGAATATGACATTTTCATGCAGTGACAAGTACGTACATTATAACGATTTTTTTCAGATTTTTATAGCAAAAAAGATTACTTGTGGACCATTTGACCATTTATAGACTTGCACTGGGTTTTCTTTTGTTTTGCATTTTTGTTTGTTTTTTTTTTTGTTTTTCTTCACCTTTTCCCACCTCCGTTGAAAATTGGAAATTCTAAACATTTTTTCTCTTTCAGCGAAAAAAAGGTAAGGTTAACTTTCTTTTTTTTTTTTTTTCTTTTTTTTTTACTACGAGAACAGACCCTAAAAAAGAAATATGCCTTAGTCGATGCAAATATTTTTCAATGTCCAGTTTGTGTCACATTTGTTGGAATTAATATCAAAGGAAATGAAATAATTAGCAAACATTAATGGATGGTTTAAAAACTTGAAATGGGAGAAAGGAACATTATTAAAGCCATTTGGACCAAAGAGAGATAATCAGATAAGATTAAGAGTTATTTCCCCTTACCGTCTCCCCCCCCCCCCACACACACACCTACCATGTGTTAATGCAGGAAGGGGGTGTAACTAGGTTTAAATAAGAAAATAAGCATTTATATGAAAAGAGAATTCAGGCACTAAAAACAAAATTATTTGAACATGAACATATCTTTATATAGTAATAATAAAAAATTAGGCGCTTCTACAGTTTAGTCAAGACATTAAAAAATGAAAATATTGAAAAAAAGTTATATTGTACGTACTCGTTATAGTCTGAAGTTCTCTGAAAAAAAAATGCACTTAATTTTATCAAGTAGCTTTTATTTTACAGTGAAAAAAAAATTTGTTATGATACCGAGCAAATGGGTTCGATTTTTAGGAAGAAAAGCTATTAATAAAGATGGGGAGGGAGTGTCAGCGCTTTAGCTGGAGTTATCTCCCTTTTGGCGAGTTCAACAAATTTCGTAACGGCTGACTTCAACGCGCTCTCATAAAAACGTGTTTTTCTGCTGTAAAATAAAAACTACTCGATCAAATGAAATGATTTTTTTTTCGTGGATCTTCAGTCCAAAACAGATACGTAAAATATAACTTTTTTTTCGATATTTTCATTTTTTTTTTTTTTAAATGTCTTGATTAAACTGTACAAGTACCAAAAATTATTTTTAAAGTTTCTGATTTGAGTCGGTGATAGTTTTCCAAATAATTCTCTTGTTCTCACTCGTTCTCACCCCCAACCCACTTCTTCGTGGGTTTTGGCATGGGTATTTATTAGGTACGGGCAAAAATGGGTAACCTTGTTTTGAAAGCCGATTTATCATAAATTTTTTGTATGTTTCCGACTACTTTTTTATTGTATTTAAAAGATTAAAGACTAAACTTAATTTCCAAAAGGAAAAAAATATTTGTACACGTGAAAAAAAAAGTTATGAAAAGGTTTTCACGGCGAGCTACCCAATTTCGCTAAATTTTGAAGTTACATAAATTCATTGTAAAAATCCTTTAAAAGATAAATATTAGTTTTCTGGGTCTATTTCAAAGATAATTAGTGAAGTAAAGTCCTAAGATATTGAATTAAATTTAAAAAAAAAAAAGAAAAAAAGAAAAAACGCCTTCTTTGTACAAAATATAAATTAATTAGGCCAAAAAACGAGTGATTCTGGCGTTCGCAAAACGCAACAAACTAAAATTTTGTAAACACGAAAATTACGAAGGCCCAAGAAAAACTGTGAAAATGACGTCATTCTCCCCCCCCCCTCAGTCGCGCATCCGTACATTTCTTTTCTGAACGTTTGTATGAAGTTTTGCATTTTTTAATTTAATTATTTTTCTATATTCCTGTTTTTAAATTATTATTTTTAATTATTGTTCAATATTATATATAAAAAAAAAAATATGTTACGCCGAAAGTTTCACATTCTTGCGAGCAAGGAAATTATTTAAATCTTTCTTATAAAAATTATGCGAAACCCGTAATTTAAAAAAAAACAAAGGTAGAAATATTTTTTGCAATTATAATTTTTTTTTGTATGGGAAGATATTAAATAAGCAATGCTTAATTCAGTGGTAATATCGGTAGTTCGAGGAATTCATTTTTCTTCGAGTTATATAGAATTCATTAATACAGATTTAGGGGCTGTTTTTCGTAATGTTTATATAACAATTATTTTATATTATTTTTATTGTTAAAAATTACGATGCTTTATTTATATAAAAAAATGCAAAAATAAAGTTTTGCGGTTTTTGTTTACTACTGAAAACCATAATTTTAGTAAAGGTATTTTTTGTTTCAACAAAATGATACATTTCCACTAAGATTTAAATAAAAAATAATCAGTTCATTATATTTCGCTATCATTATTTGATAAATACTGAAAATTTCATTAAAATTGGTTAATTTCCTGATTTTTGGTGATTTTTTAAGTAAAGGGAGGGTTCAAAATGTTTATACATTTTGAGCATCGGCATTCATTTTGCCCGTGCCTAGTGTTAATGCAAGGGGATAACTGATATGTTCCACTAAGAAAAATTATAGTATGAATTGTAAAATATTACGAAAATATGATCCAGTAGAAAATTAATTACAAATAAAAATAAAATTTACCGAATTATCGAGGTGTGCAATCAATAATCAATTCAGTATGCTTAATCCACAATCACGTTCTTACATATTGAGTTTAAGTTAAACTCAATATGTAAGAACGTGATTGTGGATTTCTTTTTTTTTTTTCTTTTTTTTTTATGTATTTATTTGTTAAAAATACATCTATCACATCTTCTGGATCATGTTTCATAATTTTGGGAATTTATAGCAAATCAAAATAACAACTCATTGTTCTAAAGGAAGCAACTCTGTTTATAATTATTTTAATTACAATATCGTCACATTTTACATTTTTGTTTGGTTATTAATGTTATAAAACGAAGTAGTTTAAAAAAAGACAGTATATTTTTCTTAGTAAAATAGAATTACCTCCCTTAGAACAATTAGAGTTGTTAATTTGAAATTTCGACATGACACGTAAGTACGTAATAATGTTTTCACCTGAAGTAAAAAAAAAATTTTTAAAATGTCGCCAATCTACACAAGCACACTTTTTTGTGTAAAAGAGAACTTCATTTAACTGTGTTTTTATTTATTGTCTTTTTTATATAGTTAAAAACATTTCGTTAAAAAGAACAAAAAATTAATAACAAATATAAAAAATAACAAACAATTTAGTTAAATTTTATTTTGCTGTAAATAAAAATCCAGTTTTATTTCTACAAATGAGAGGTCCACTTAAGTATTACTGTTATGAAGATAACGTCACTAATGGCGATATAAAAGATGTTAAAGGAAATACAAATCGAAAATCAACCCCAAAACAATTTGTTTGGATTTATCTATTCATATGTGAGGTATTTTTGCGCGAAAAAAAAAATATATATATATATATATATATATATATATATATATATATATATATATATATATATATATATATATATATATATATATATATATATATATATATATATATATATTTACTACAAAATATAAGCACGTGCAGTTACCGTTGGTATTAGTTAGTCATCCGTCGCATGTGTTTTCTTTCGGAAGTAAACTTCCTAGTAGTGTCCTTCATTAATCTAACCACATCTTAACAGTAATCTAACACGTTTATATTAAATACAAGAAAAAAAGGTGCCTTTCGCCCCTTCATCAAGCGATTATTAATCTATTTCTAAATATTATTTTTTATGTATAATTTATATTACATATACACTTATTGCAATTTTAAAAAACTAAGTTTTCATTTAAATTATATTCCTTGAAAATTAATGAACATAATGTTATAAAAAAAGGTTTTGGTAATTTACCATTGTTATTATTAAACCACTTTAATTAATTACTATTAATATTTAATACTGACAAAACTATTTCGTGCATATATATATAATTAGCCTAGTGGTAAAATGTCAGACTACAAGCAATGTAGTCGTGGGTGGGCTCGATCTTTTCCAAAGTCAAAACACAAAAAATAACAAAAGTAAATTATATATATATATTGATTTGTAATTTTATTGTGTGTATATATATATATATATATATATATATATATATATATATATATATATATATATATATATATATAAGACAATAAAATTACAAATCAATAACAGAAAACATTAATTTATATTTTTTATTTTTTTCTATTTATGCAAATTAGACGCTCAAATAGATGAGTTCTTCTTTGTGCTGTTCATTATATATACAGTATTAAAATAAACTGTGTTGTAGTATTGAATTAAATAATAGTGAGTCGTTTTGATGGTAATATAGACGTGATAATGGATAGAGAAAAAAAACTTGCGTTTTATTAAATTGTTTGGGGTTTTTTAAACGCAAATAAGTCACAAAAGAAGAGTAGATAAACCAAAATCAATTGTTTGCGATTAATTTCATAATCATATTTCTTTAAAAATCTTTTATGTCACAAATAATAACGTTTACCAGTATGAAATATATTGTACAAGTATAAATAAAGTATACATTTATCACACAGTAATAGAAATAATAATAAATACATCAGTGAAAGTAGGGACGAGCCGCCACTCGTATTGACTGTAGCAGTAATAGTAAAACGATCTTTCTTTTTTTTTTCGAACCTAGGACATTTTGGCCAACAGACGTTTTGGCTAAGGGAAGATTTGGTCAACAGACATTTTGACTATATATATATATATATATATATATATATATATATATATATATATATATATATATATATATATATATATATTGTCTAATAATACTAAGTTAAATTTAATTTTTTAAAAAACACGAAATTTAACTAACTTATTTGGGACTGGCTAAGTTGGCTTCTACGATTAACTCGACAAGCCTGCTTTTAGGCTTATGGTCTTGTTTGTTTTCCCACTAGCTCGGTTTTTAATGTTGAGAAAACATACGTTCTTGCAAGGTTCACCTCCCCACCCTACCCCCTCCGTCACAGCTGGAAGATTTGACACAAGGTCAGGGAAATGGGATTTGAGAAGCTGCCACCTTAGAGGAAGACTGACCTGTAAAAAAACAAATCCTGGACAGCCTCGTCGGCATTCCCAGGTAAGTGCACCCCAAACGATTAGCGATAAGGTTGAGAAAGTAAAGTCTGGGAGGTGGACCTCCTAGAACTGCACCAAAACCAAACCTCAGCAAACAAGGAAAGGACCATCTTGACAATCGCCTAGATTCTGGTGGCTTTGGTGCTGAGATAATCCACCTTCCCAGATTCCTCTTTTTTCTTACTTCTTAATTAAAATGTTCGTTTTTCTGGTTTATTGAGTGTTTAAAAAAATTGTTTCTTTATTTTTTTTTGTGTGCGAATTTTTTTCTTTAAAAAATATCTCAAGTAAAAATTAACATTTTTCATCAATTAAAATAAAAACATCACTTAACTCTACCACTAACTCTGCGACCGGGTGGCAACTCCTAAAAGAAAACGTTCCTCAACAACTTAAAATAAAAACTTTCCACAACCCGATTACTAACCCTAAGCCCGGGTGGCACCCACCAAAAAATAAATCCGTTCTTCAACAAAATGAATTAAAAAATTTTCTCAACTTAACATTGTAAACTTGTAAAATTTACAACTAATCTAAGTCCAGATGGTAACGCTCCTTTAAAAAAATGAATGAACGGAAAGACAGAAAGAATCTTTTCTTTTTTTTTTTTTTTTTTGTTACATTCGCTCGTCTTGCTCACGATTTCTGAGAGGATTACAAGTCTTAAAAAGCAGTTTTGTCTTGTTAACTGCAGACGACAATAATGTCATTTCGAACAGAATAAAAACGCCTTTGTTTAGTTATTTTAAATTAACAATATACAAAGTTCAAAGAGAAAAATCGATATTTTCAATATTTATCCTTTTTTTTTTTTTTTTTTTTACAAAATGCGAGTCGCAAAAAAAATATTTGAAAAATTACAACCTTTAAGTTTTAAAATTCTTTGTGTTATTATTATTGAATTATTCTGTGAAGATGGCATTCAATTCCCAATAATTCAAATAGTATATAAAATTCTTTTAAACAATAATTTTAAATTTAAAAAAAAATGAAAATAAGTATTTCATCCGTTGCCCAAAATGTCCGTCTCCCCAAAACTCCGTCGGCCAGAACGTCCGCCTACCGTTTTATTCACACATTATACAGGAATAGAATAGTAGTAGTTGGATTGGCAATTGCAGTATGGTTGTTGTTGTTGTTGTTGTAATACTGTTTGATATTACCGTGTGTTTTATACATACACACGAATTCTGGTTAAGGTTGCAATAGCAGTAGTAGTGGTAATGGAAGTAAGTAGTAGTAGTAGAAATAAGATTAAACTATTTTTTTTTATTCTTATCGTTGTTATTGCAGAGAATTATCATTTTTTTTTTTTTTGTCGTTGTTGTATTCCAGTGTTCTTTCTCGTTTTATTTTGTTTGTCTTGTGGTACTTTTAATGAATGGGAATCTAAAGGATTTCAATAGCTTACGAAGTCAGTCCCAAGTACTGAAGGAGAATCTCGAGTCAGTCCCGAAAATGGCCGAAATGTTTACGATCTGAAAGCCGCGAAAATGTAAAAAGATTTAAAAAAAAAAAAAAAAAAAAAATCCCCAAAAAAAAAGGAAAAGAAAAGGGTTTTTTTTTTTTTTTTTTATTGTAAACTGTTTCGACCGTTTCAGGGGTGGTGGTAACTCGGACTGGTTTCGTAAGTACTGAAATGCTCGGAATACCTATTCATTACAAGTCATTGCCTTGTTTTATATATATATATATATATATATATATATATATATATATATATATATATATATAATGTCTATTCCAATTTCAATCACGTAGATTATTGAGTGAAATACGTGTCTGCCCGGTATTACTTCCAAACAGCTTTCTTCTCTTTTTTTTTTAAATTTTAATTAAACCATGCTTTAATAGAATTGAAACAAAAATATTACAAATACTGACGTTTCATCGTATTCGCGAAACACCGAAAAAAAAAAAACTTATCCCGAAAAATATAGTTGCTACCACAAGTCGGGGAAGAAACTAGCTCCGGAAAACGATAACTCGAATTCACAGTTTTCTAGTTAGCTTGAGTTATTGTTCTTCCCTAGTTAGCTTCTTCACTCGTTTATAAGAATGCAAACGATATTTTTCCGATAAGAATGCAAACGATATTTTATCGGAATGCAGTAGCTGAAAAATTTATTTTGGGTGTGTTGACGTTAAAATCAATTTAGTATTATCTATGAAATAGGGGAAAAATTTTTAAATCAGTAAATCAACTGACACTGGCATATTTATAAAATGAACGCTAGTCGATATAAAAGCTGTAATCAAGAATAGATCAAACGAAAACGAAGTCTTTTGGTGATGATATAAAATAATAAGAAGTATGTTGTGCAAAAAAAATGACACTTCTGCATTATACGGACGGCGGCCATTTTCTTTTGGGGGTGCATTTCATTAAACTGTCGCCAGATAGCACTTCTCTCCATTCAAATTGTTTATTAATTTAAAAATTAAAACTAATATATTTTTGACCCTTTAATAGGTGCCCCCATAAAGTAAAACTATATTTTGTTACAGTGACAATTTTACTTTAATCTTTCAGGAAAAAAGAATCAATGTTGTTTTAATTCAAAATTTGTTTTATTAAAATTATATTTTCTTATGCAGACTTTTCAATAAATAATTTTACAATACAATAAATGTTTTGGTATTCGAATCGTTTTGTGTTCGAAAAAAAATAATGTTTATTTATTTGCCGTGTTATTTGAACAAGAAGAAATTGGAGTTCTCGCCGTCTGTGTGATGCATTGATGCAAAAGTGTCCAAAAGAGTTTTATAAATATTTTCATTGTTTTGAATAAATTATTATTATTATTTAACATCTTCTCCGTTCCTATTTTTATATCGACTTTCAGTCATGTTGGATTTATGTTAGTATGTCGGTTAATTTACTCATTTAAAAGGTGTTTTGTTGTTGATGGTTTTTCCTAATACATTGATTTTCGTGCTAATAATGGCGTTAACATTAATTTGATATTAGGTATGAAATTAAAAAAAAATACTTTTATAATCTTTTAAAAAAACTGTAATAACAGCGTATCGTATCGCCGATTCCATAACATTACATGTTTGGAAGGAATTTAGGAAAACTCGTACCCGGAAAACTCGACTCCGGAAAACTCGTCCCCTTTTACTAGGTAGGAAAACTGGTCCCTTATTGAATAAATATCGATTGAAAACACATTTTATTGCCGTTCTTGAAGAAGATATTGTCTTTAAAAAAGAATACACATCCCATAATATTTTTAAAAAATATTTTTACTTGTTTAGTTGTTTACTGTTGTTTTAAAAAAATTAAATTAATTTTGCTAAGTTTTCGTTTTCTACCTAGCTTTGAAAGTTTTTGGTCTTTCAACTTATTTTAAAAAGTTTATTTAGTTAAAAAAAAAAAAAAAAAAAAGTAATGTCGAGTGTTACTTATGAACAAAAAATGTCCGACATAAGAGGATCACGTCTTATAATTGCTCAAAAATAGAAAACTAAAGAAAATATTAAGGTAGATATAGTTTTAAAACGACCCCCCCCCTCCAAAAGAAAATAAATTTGTATATTTTTAGGTAATAATGCACATCCTATAATATTTTTTGAAAATATTTTTACATGGTTATTGTTTTAAAAATTTTAATTGATTTTTCTAAGTTTTCGTTTTCTACCTAGCTTTGTAAGTTTTTGGTGTTTAAACTTATTTTAAAGAGTTTATTTAGTTAAAAAGAAATAACAATTAATGTCGCGCTCGACATTACTTAGTAAATAATTTTTAATAAAAAAATGTCCGAAAATTAAAGAAAATACTGAGGTAGATACAGTTTTAAAACGAACCTCCAAAAGAAAATAAATTTGTATATTTTTATGTACTGCACAAGTGCCCCCGAAATGACTTTTAAACGATCCCCTCCCCTCCTGGCTTTCGAAATAATAACGTTATTATTTCAGCACGGTACCAAAATTACACAAGACCGTGTTTTCTTTTTTGTTGTTTTATAATAACACAATAGTTATTTAAATTGAATTAATTCTTCTAAATAAAATAATGGCTTTCTTTGATAATACGTGTTTTCTTTATTTTTGTTTCGTAATGACACAAAAAGTGTTAAAACTAGAGTATTTTTTAATAAATATTTGGTTTCGTTTTTCGTATCTTGACTCCGTGATCAAGTTTATTTTTTTAAGCAAGAGTTAAAAATATATTTTTTTTTAATATTATGGGGGTGCATATAGTCTCTTTTAAAAACAATATCTCCTTCAAGAACAGTAATAAAATGTGTTTTCAATCGATATTTATTCAATAAGGGACCAGTTTTCCTACCTAGCAAAAAAGGGGGGGGTCCGGGTACGGGTTTTCCGGAGACGAGTTTTTTGGGCACCGTTTGGAAGTAATACCCAAATCCATTTCACTGTAAATAATTTAAGAGACTGAAATAGGAGTTAAGCTTGTTTGTTATATATATATATATATATATATATATATATATATATATATACACACACGAAAGTGTGATATAAATAACGAATGGTAAAAATGTTTTGTATTGTTTTTTGTTTGCCCCCCCCCCCCCCCCCTTTGTAAAATAAACTATATTCATTTCATCTGACGTTTTGGTGACATTTGTATATCTTCTTTAAGAATCCGTGAGAGTTCAAGAGCAAACTATTATTAATTCGGAGACTGTACAACTGAACAGTGTTTAAGCAAAGAAAAAAAAAATAATGGCTATGTATGTCAAAGTTGTTCTGCTCTGTCTGGTTACAGACTTATTTATTTATTTATTTATTTATTTTGTTGTCGTTTGTTTATTTATTCAAATATTATTTGCAGACATGTTTCAGTCAAAGCTATTGATACTAGATGTAACTTTCTGGTGTTGACTAGAATACAGTGAAATAATTTTAGTTTTTAATTTGCACAGTTTTTAAACTTATACAGAAAAAGAGTCTTATTCCCATAAGTTCATTTTGATTTTTTAGTCAGAAATGGAAAATGTTTATGTTTGCGTATTACCAGTTTTGTAGATGGATTTATATAAATATATATAATACACTGTAGAAAAAAATACATTATTATAGTGCTAATAATAACAAATGAAAATTTCCTAGTCAGAATTAAAGTTTGATATGTTAGCTGAAAGACCAACTTTTGAAATCCCATAAAATAAATTTATATTAAATAATAATTGATTAAATTATGTATTTTTTTAATCGGTTTCAAAGCCTTAAGCGATCATTAAATGTCCCAAACAGCTTTTTAGGTTTTCTTGCATACTTTGTTTCACATGAACGTTTTGCAGAAATTTGCTGCAGAACACTGGAGATCTTCTGTTCGGTAGCCAAGAATTTAGCTATCTTATCTGCTCAAAAAAAAAAAAAATAATAAGATGGAAGAGATAAGATAGTTAAACTCTCGGTTACAAAACGGGATAATTCAGTGCTCTGAAATAAAGAATTAACAGATAGTTTAACCCAGTCATTCTTTTTTTAACAATAAAAGAATAAAATGTCTGACTTGTATACGAATGAACCGAAATGCATTATGGTGGGATTTAATTTTGTGTTAAAATTATATTTTGAATAGGATTTCTAAAAAAAAATTATTTATTTATTTATTCTATTTTATTTATTTATTTTTTGGAGGGATCTTAACTGACTTGTTTGCTTGACCACATTGTGTGTTAACCTTTATTTTTAATGCACAATTTAGAATCAATTTAGAATTATAAACTCGACTTGTTGAAAATCAAGTTAGTTCCCCTCAGAAGTAAATTTACACCAAAAATTCTAAGCCTGTATCCACAAGATGAAAATCATTTGTTAATAGAACTTAGTTATTCATTAATAGAACTGTGTTATACGAAAATCAAAATCATTCGCTGAATGGTATATTTAGTGATAGATTGGCTCTAAGAAGGTGGCACAATCCAAAGCCTCTACTTGTCCATGTAAGCCCAACAACACACAAATATATACCAGTTCTACTAGTTACTATTTTAGTAGTGAGTAATATTGAATTGGATATATACCAAACTAATTAATAATAAATCTAAATTTATCTTTTATATATTTTTCTGCCTCTTACTCTACTTTTACATTATTCATTTGTCATTTTTTTCAAATTAACTAAAAGTTATTTTTCCAAATTAACTAGAAGTTTTGTTTTGTTTTTGTTTTTTTCGAATTAATAGAAGTTTTTTTTTTCCAAATTAACCAGAATTTTTTTCCCCGAATTAACCCAAAGTTATTTCCGAATTAATCTGAAGTTTTTTCCGAATTAACCAGAAGTTGTTTTCTTTCTCTTTGCTTGCACTTGTTTACAAATTATTTGTTGATGTTTAGCGATTGTAAGGTCACTCCAAATCAAATATTCTTTTTTAATCTGACAGTTTTTTTACGATGTTTCTTCTTTGTAAAGAAGTTTTTAGAGTGTAGAATTTGACTATTCAGAATGTATGATTGATTTTGTTTGATTTTCGGTATTCTTCTTTTGCTGTGTTTAAAAGGTTATTGAGGCCTCTTCTTTTCTTTTTTTTTCTTTGAAGATTTTTTTTTAACAAGGTAATAAACATTTCTGTACAAGTTAATTCGTATTTGTTTCTTGTCAGATGTTATTGTGTTAATATTAGCTAATACTGCATTAAAAATGTTTTTGATTAAATACGTTTGTATGAATTAATTTCTTTAAGAAATCCTCTTATTTATATATAAAAAAAAAAAAAGGAAAGCTATATTTTCAAATAATGCTATTATATTTCCTTACTTTGTAATATTTGCTCTATCAGCCAGACCCGGACGCCACGATGAACTCTGAGCCTGACACAAAACTCACTCTTATCTGAAGAAGGTATAAATTTTGCCCGAAACGTCATATGTATTGAATACAACCTATTTCACATAAAAATATTTTTTTCAATCTTTATTTATATCATTAAACAATTATATTCCTTTTTATTTTACGTTCATCTGAATTGTCAGCGATGACCACACACAGAGCCATTGTCGTTGTCATCACCATGATACTGGCCAATCACAATTTGCGGTGGTACATATTCCCAAGCAACCATTGGTTTGACGAGAGGCCAGTGGTTTGGAACAGCCAGCAGAAGTGGGTACAATCCCAACATGGACTGACCCCTATTTGAAGACATGAAGGTTGTACAGACTGAAACCCATACGTCCTTGGAGTGCGCAGTAAATATAGACCACATGATACACTGAAAATAGAAAAAACAAACAAATTAATCATTTTTAAGGGAAAATGGTAGATATTTTGTGTAATATTTTCATATTTGAACCTAATACTGGCAGAGATTAGATGTGCCTTTCTGTATTAATTTTAAAGTCAGCAACACTCATCCTAGGTGGGTTGAACCAGCTTCTTCTGAAAGAAGTTCCATAGGAATATCGAATTGACAAGCAGCTCCTCAGTTCTTGCAGGAAGGTGTCAACATCCTTCTGCATACAGTACCAGGTATTCCCAAATGGTCACTCATCTAGTACTGACTAGGCTTGATATTGCTTAACTTTGGTGATCTAATGAGAACCAGTGTGATTATGCTGTGTTTGTTACAATATTAGGCATGAGGTTATTGCAAAACATGCATGGTATTGCAGCCAGTGCAACACAAGCCGCCTGCTTCATCTGCACAAGAGAGACTGCCACTCACTCGATTTTTCCCTATGGGTACTAATTTATAGGATACTCTATAAATATATATATATATATATATATATATATATATATATATATATATATATATATAATGATTTAAATAAAATATACAGGAATTTCTCAAGAGCTCTTTCGGCTATCATCTCATCAGGAGAAATCGATAGCATACAAAAACAATATTACTGGTGACATTAAAGAGCACTATGGGGGAATTTGAATGTGCCAGAAATAAGAAAAAAAAAACGATAAAAATAAAGATTTAATCTGAAATTACTGCGTTTAAAAGCGACTAAAACTAAAACTTGGCACAACGAGGAAAAAAAAAAATGGGGGAAAAACGGGTCAAAGTTCCCCAAAGAGAAATAATGTTTTCGTTGTCTCCTTTTGCCAGCATAAAGAAGGTTTTCGAACCGCAATAGAGACAGACACCAATATCTTTAAATGGTTTTTTGGAGTCTGCTCTGTATAACACCTTGAACCCCTTTATATATAAAGTAGCAATGTTTGTGTCTGTATGTACAACTCTCCTACAACCCACACCACTGGACCGATCATGACCAAACCTGACATGATGATCGTCTCCAAGCTAGGGATGGTGCACACTATTTTTCAAGGTCAAAGGTTGAAATCATATTGGGGGTGGCTATCCATAAACTCTCCCATGTAAGGATGGTGCACACCAAATTGGGGTTCACCACCATCCCAGCAGCCACCACCATGGCGCCGGCTAACTTCTTTGTGAATTTGAATCAGATCACCCTCCTCCACCCCCTGCGAAGCACAGGTATATTTGCTAGTAGTAATAATTATTTAGGTATTTGTGTAGAATACAGACCGTGTTGTATATTTTAGGTAGGATTTTCAAGTTAAATTCAATTTCAAAATTGTATAACTGTCCATATAGATGGGTGGCATCATGATCTGTTAATCACTTAACTACTCATCATTTAATCATATTCAGTTTAGCGTTCATTTTACATGATGGCAGGCATTAGACAACTTTGTGAAATTGACTTCCTATCTAATATATGCCTGGCTGGTCTTTACTTATCTCTCTTTTTTTTTTCTTTTTTTTTTTTCGAGTTCATCCGATAAATAAAACAGTTTCTTTTTGACTTTTGCTTTTTGCCTAGTCTTGCTGGTATATAACGAGAAAGAGTTGTTTCTGATTAATGCCTACATAATTCCTGTAAACTCTATATATAAAAAAATTAGTCTTTACTTTGATTCTTTTTTAGATTGGTTTTATTTCTAATAAAAATAATTTGATTCTCAAAGTATTTTTTTTTAGTCTTGCCTATTGAAAAAAAAAACATTTATTAATGATTTTATGTATTAACAAATATTTTTTAGTCTTTTATTTTTTATTCCACATCATAAAATAAATGTATCGAATAAAGAATATTAAAAAAAAATGTACTTTCAAACAAACTCTTACAGATGACTATGAAGTTTTCCTCAGTTGTTCCTTGCATGACATGGAATTTTATTAAAAACTAGATTACCGTTGGGTCAGTATATGTTATAGCTAGCTATGAGTATAGAGAATTAATGTATAAATGCGCAAAAATTGATTGAATACACATGTGCGTGAAAACAAACATGGCGACCAGTGAAAACAATACGGAATACATTGGATAATGAAGGTCTTAACATAATTGCCCTTAGATTAAATGAAAAAATGTAATCCGTTGAAAACGACGAAAAGAAGAAAAAATACAAGGAAAGAGTATGCATTGTACAGGTCCACCCTAGTTTGTTTTGTTTTTGTGTGTGTGTGTGTGTGTGTGTGTGTGTGTGTGTGTGTGTGTGTGTGTGTGTGTGTTAACAGCCTATAAAATATTGGTAAATAATAATTAAGTAATATTTAACAGTGAGACTTTTTCAAAGCAAATCTTGAAAAAAAAACTTCCCATGTTTTGAAGTGTTTTTCCATATTTTTAAAATGTTTGGAACTTATGACCTCACCCCATCCCAAATGTATACCAAATATTTTTTATATGTAAATTGATCAAATAGTTTTTTGGGTTTTTTTTTTACATTAGAAAAACGTTGTATTGTTTTTTGTTTGAAAACGATTCCAATTTGCAATGTAAATACAATTGAAATAATCGTTTTAAAAATTTGAGATGCTAAAAAACGTGTATGGTTTTAGATGGAAGTCTTTCCCAGTATAATCGAAAGCATTTGTGGACAATATTTGTTTTAAAAAAATTCTGTTTATATTGTTTAAAATTTTTTAAGTTCTCTATGTATTGTTTAAAATAAAAAAGTTTTGTATACATTGTTTAAAATAAAAAAGTTCTCTATGTATTGTTTAAAATAAAAAAGTTTTGTATATATTGTTTAAAATAAAAAAGTTCTCTATGTATTGTTTAAAATAAAAAAAAGTTTTGTATATATTGTTTAAAATAAAAAAGTTCTCTATGTCTTGTTTAAAATAAAAAAGTTTTGTATATATTGTCTAAAATAAAGAAAAAGTGTTTATTATTTTTAAAAAGTTATGTTTATATTGTTTATTTTTGAAAAAGATGTTCTGCTTATTTAAAACTGTTAACTTCTGAAGTACAGGTATCATTATTTACATATTGTTTTCATAGTAACATAACGGTGATTAGGGAATTCGGTTCCTTTTATGTTATATAGGGATCGAGAGTAGTTTGCCACTCAATCTCCAATCTTGCCCATATTTTTTTATTTGTAAGGCAAACCAATTTTTAAAAAGTATTTATAAAAAAAAGTTAGTTATTATGTGTTGATAGTTAAGTATTTTTATTAACACAGTTTCAACGACTGAACTGAGTAAGTTTAACGTCTTTAAACTGTCAATTACAAAAAATATAAAAGACATTAAATCGTAAACATATTTTTTTTTTTTTTTACAAGGGTGTCACCACTTATCAAGGCCCAGAGTCCATTCGAGGATAAGGGTTAATAGGTATACATTAGTCATTGTGATTTTAGCATAGTAAACAGTGGGAATTTTGAAACTTGGATTACTTAGGGGGACGATTCAATTAGAACTTGTTCACATTGGACTTTTTCTTTTCTTTTTTTTTTTTTTCATAGGTATCAACTCATTATCAAGGCCAAGAGGCCACTCAAGGATAAGGGTTAAAGAGTGTACAGTAGAAATTGGACAATATAATAATCATTAGTAATGAAAATTTGTTAAATTTGATAACTTATATGGAACGGCTCATCAAGAACTTATTTACGTTAGACTTGAAGACAACCATATTGTAGTCAGCAGGAAAACGGAAGACAATTCCACAGGCGTGCAGTTCTAATAAAAAAGCTTTGTTCATGGAATCTACGTTTAGGTTTAGGCACAGATAAAGAGTGGGGGGAATTATTGATAGTGTTTACAGCTAGACGAGTGTTTCTTGTGAAAGTTTGGCGAGGGGGGACCATAGATTGAAGCTCAGTCGAACACTTTCCATGAAAATAACGATACATCAGAGACAAACTCGCAACATCTCTTCTGTGAGATAGAGGCTGCAAGGAAGAGAAAAGGACATCTCCTACGAGGCTACGAAGTCTATTTTGAACTCTATCAAGGCAGGACAAGTCCTTTCTAGCAGCTCCTGCCCAGATGTGGCAACAGTATTCCATCCTTGGACGTACCTGGCTCTTATATAGATAGAGAATTGCATCAGCAGTGAGATATCTACTGGATCGATAGAAAGATCCCACCATTTTTCCAGCGGCCTTGGCAACAGATTTGATGTACGTGTTCCATTTAAGATCAGGAGTAATGGTCAAGCCCAGAAGCTTGTCAAAACTTGAGGCCTCCTGAAGACGAGAGCCATTCATTTCAATTGATGCCAGATGGGGATCAGAATGTTGATGATGTAAAGAGAGAAGCTTGGTTTTAGATGCATTAAAAGTAACCAGCCACTCCTTTCCCCATTGTACTACATGCTCAAGATCAGAGGAGAGAGAATTGGAGAGAACTTGGTCGTTTACTGTCTTAGATGGTAGTGTCGTCAGCATAAATGTCTACAAATGATGTAAGGATGTGATTTGGAAGATCATTAATGTAGATCAGGAAAAGAGTTGGGCCCAGGATGGACCCCTGAGGGACACCGGCATTAATACTGTGGGCTTCTGATTTTTGCCCCTCAACTACTACTCTTATGAACCTATCAGAAAGAAACGATTTAATAATTGAGAAGACATTTCCAGCTATACCATAGCTAGAGATCTTATGAAGTAAACCTTTATGCCATACCCTATCAAAGGCCTTAGATATGTCAAGAGCAATTGCCCTAGAAAGGTTGCCTCCGTCGAGAGATTTGCTAATCCTATGAGATTTGTTTTTGTTTGAAAACTACTTCAACTTGCAATGAAAAATACAAATAAAATTTGTAAAATGCCGATGTAAAAAAAAAAAAAAGCGAAAAGGATTTACGATTTTGTTTTTATTTGCCTATTTTAAACATAAAATTGTCGATTAAAAAAAAAAGCTTTCATAGCTTTGTTTTTAATTATTTACGCATGTGCAGAATTTTGCAAACCATGGACCAGATGAACGGTTTCAACTCCCAAGCAAAATGATTTCAGTTTGATAATATAATAAATAAAACCATTCGGAAAAAGAAGAATTTTCTAAGTAAAGATCAGTTTTTTTATGTAAAGTTTTAAAATTAAACTGGAGTTACTAATCAGAAGGGACTTTTCCTCGTTATATGCTGACAAGACTTGACAAGACTTCTGATAAACAGATTACGGAAAATTGAAAAGAAACTGTTTTATTTAAGACTAGCGGGGTTACCCAGCATTGCCCGGGTGTGTCGAGTAAGAAATACCCCCCACCCATCCAGAAAAAAAGTAGTAGAATCAAAACAGTAGGCAGTTTGGGTGGAGAGAGGTGTTGAAAAAAAAAAAAGTGGTAGTAGGTAGGCAGGCTTGAACCCGTAACGCAAAGGAGGAAAAGAAGGTGAAAAAAAAAACGTGACGTCTTTGCCGATGCATCCATGGCAATACCGGAAGTCGTGAACATTGAAATTAAGGCTAGTCAATTGAATGGAGACGATGACTTTCAAAGATGTTTGTGAATAAAACGACCCCTCCTTGTAGAAAACTGGCGAGTTGAGGATGAAGGAATTAATATTTTGGGCCAATTTTTCGATATTTGTTGCCCATCATATCATTTCTCTCCATGCAACGCATGTCTTCAACCCTCACTGGACTGGTTTCACTTCTATACATCATGACACTGCATACATATGCTTAATATTGTTGATCATGATTAATGTTAGGTACAACCTAAAAAAAAAAAAAAAAAAAAGTTGGATTGAAAGCGGGAGAGTTTCCTGTAAAAAGCAGATCGATCATGACAATTTCGGAGATAAACAGATGTGTCTCAAATGACAGACTTTAATCATCTCACATCCAGTGGTGTCTACTTTACCATCTTGCTTTGTGAGTTGTTGAATAATAAATCTGTTAAAAAATACACTTTGTCCTCTGATCATTTTCTGAGTTAAACCGATAACTCGTATCATTCAGCATAAGAATTGGTAACGACAGAAGTTCCCTGAACTTTAATCCCAATAATCTTCTCGTGAATATGACTTGTTGCAACACAGACATGTAAGAACAGGATTAACATGATAAATTTCCATATGGGGTTAAAAATTAGGTAGACTGGAAGTTTCCATTTATGTTTAAAAGGAGGCTACATGTCTTGGCTGTGACGTCACTGGCACAGTAGCAGCTGTAACGAATTGGTAGAAAGATGTGGGTCTATTCCGTCTGTGTCACTCGAGAAGGCCATATCTCAACCAACAGGGAAAAAATCATCTCAATATATTCTGTTGGTTTTGGTGCTGAGAGAAAACCCACAGCTGAGCTGTATAGGATTGGGATGCATGTGAATTCTATAAGGTTTAGTGTACGATTCTCATTGTACAAAAAACATATGCAAGTCTTATATCTAATCTATTGCTAAGAGTATTGTAAAAACAATAGTTAACAGAAAAAAGAGCAAAAGAAACAAATAAGCAACAAATAACTGTTACCAAAGAACTTATATGCCTATTTTTTATATTTTAAAGTATTTTAACGCATTTTTTCTTTTCAATCAAAAAATTCAATCAAATGTTATGTCAAAATGAACAACAAGATGGTGTTAGGTATGATTACAGACGTGATTTACTTCGACATTTAATACATTTTTGTAACATTTTTTTATGAAGCTTGATAATGTTCTGTTTATATATATCTATATAATTATAAAACTCAAATGACCTTGTAATAGGTGTTGTAATCCAACATCCGGTTTATGACTTCCGGTTGCGCATGCATACATAAACATAAACCCATAACAGCGTAAACAAATAAACACAAATCGCTGGACCGGTTTCGTTCAAACAAACAGACATCCTTAGAAAAACGAATATCTTAAATTTATTGAAAAGCAAACTCAAAACGTGATTACAAATATGTATAATCATCGACCTGTTTCATATATACGATATATATTATACTAAATAATCAACGCGACAATAAAACATATTGTTTTACTGTGTACGTTTTCAGTCCCCCAAATTTTTTTTTGTGTGTGTTTAAATTATCCAAATAAACAATTGTTAATACTTTCTGCTTTTTTTTTACATCGTTCATTTCCATATTACGTTTAAGTTATTTTAACACAATTTTCTTACAAATGAATCTACTTTAATCTGTTGACTACCATAAGAGCATTTTACAACGGTGATTTACCCACTGCCTTACTCTTTTTTTAGTTTATTCTCCATTTTTTAATACACCTTTCTTAAAAACATTCATACATTTTCTTCTACACTACCAAAATAAATAAATAACCCTGAAAATATGTTTTTTTAATTTGTGTTACAAATAAATAATCAACACGATAATGAACCGTATTGTTTTACTGTGTACGTTTTCAGCATCCCAATTGTTTTTTGTTTTGTTTTGTTTTTTTGCATTTAAATTAAAAGATATATCAAAATTTGAATTTAACTTTAAGTATTATGGTATCTGTTCAGTGCACATTTACCTATAAGTATGGCAAACCACTTATTATTCAATGGCTGTAAGTTTTTTTTTTTTCAAAAATAAACAAATATAAACAGAACGTCTCATAGAAATCTATCTATATTCCTTTTTCTTTTTAATATACTTTCATAGAAATGTTTCTGTTATGTCACAAAAAACTATTTTCTTTACTTAACAAGTGTCACGCTCATACATTAATTCCATAGCTAATATAACATACTGATCCAACGGGTCACGAGTAGTCTAGTATATATATATAAGAGAGAGAGAGAGAGAGATTATACTTTTTCTTCTTTCATTTAGATAGAAAAGTAAATTTTAACACGTTCGTATTTGTTAACTATTTCTTGAAAATTGAGTTAACAGAAAAATGGGTTCTTCAGCAAATTATGAATAAGAGTCATCAGTCATTTTAAAACTTAAGGTAACACTCATTAAACTTTTATCAGATTATTAAAACGCAATAAAACATATTGCAATACTTTAAAACATCCACAAAATAAACTTATGCAGGTATGTAAAAAAAACGTAACTTTTATTGCCTTTGGTAAGCTTTATTTGTTTCATATTTGTTTCTTTCAATATTTCTTTCTGTTAGCTATTGTTAAAATTCGCCGGAAAATTGCTTATTTCGACTTTTCTTCTAAGGCGTCTTTTTTATTGAAGATGTTAATAAAGATGTGGTTATAGTCAAGATTGTCTGCTTGTTCTGACTTCCGGTTTCTGCAGTCCATTTTACTGGACTGGATAATTAGATATGGTAAAGCAGATAAAAAACTATTTCCAGGATGGGGAAAAGGATGTTATCAATCAGAAGGGACCATATCTTACTTCTTACCGTCGTCTATGGAGGAGAAACTGAAAGTCAAAAAGAGCAGACGATCTTAACTCTAACCAAAAATTTCATCAACACAAAAAACAAAAAAAAACAAAGAGTATTTATGCATAAAAGACTTCCCAGCAAAATAGTATAATAATTTGAACACCATTAGAGGTATTTTTAATTGTAGTTAACCAAACCAAAAAAAAATATATATGCAACAAATGCATGTTACCTGAAAAAGTTTATTTGTGTTTTAACATATTGTAAAGCATTTTTGGCTCAAAACAAACTTGAGTGTCCACATGTCTAAACATTACACAATTATGAACAATGTAGAAAATATTCACGGTTAGAACAGAAAAAATATGGCTGCCATAAGCATTACATGAGGACCCTTTATAATCGCTCAAAAATAAAAAAAATTAATATATAAGGTGTCCTAATAAAATGTATACACTCTTTAAATTATCTCAACTTGCTACATGAATACGCTATGCCACGTTCCCAAGATATGTTTAGGAATACAAAATCGCACTTCCCCACTATCACCATGATGTAAGAGTATATCTTGATAGTCACCTGCGCAACAGATAGTTAGGATGAAGAGGAAGTATCGAGTACTGTCCATGCTCATCGGATTTGACCCCCCACTCTGGATTTTTCTCTTTTTTGGAAGTGAGAGGGGGGATGTTAAACACAGGGTTCACACCACAAAACGAGCTACAATGAATGAGTTGAAAGCAACCATTGAAAGAAGATGCGTCAACATACCAATTGAACTGATCAGAATGTTTTTGATTCAATCAGTGAGCGTTGTTAGCTGTTCATAGACCACAATGGCCAACAATTTGAACACTTTCAATAATTAGTTGGTTTCTATATTTGCTCACAGTATTTTGATGTATGAAACTTTTCTTTCATATGATAAATGTTGGTTTTATGGTCATTTAAAGAGTGTATACATTTTATTGGGACACCCTGTACTATAAGAAAACACATCCTAAAAATGTCACCAATTATGTGAAAATGTTATGTTCTATCAGTATTTGATTTATTTTTCTAAAAGGAAATATATCGCACAACAACTTTTCAACTGGTATGGCCACGTCGCCTGCCGCCAGTCATCCAAAATGTTCAAAAGTGTGCTCTACATTTACATGGATGGTCCAAGGATGATAAAGATATGGAGGGGATCGATTGATCCAAGCAGACAGAAAAAGTTAGAAGTCAGTCACAAAATGTCTAATCTCAAGCATGAGATAAGAAATCCAATTATGAAAATAATAATAATAATAATAATAATAATAATAATAATAATAATGATAGATAGATATAAATTTTCTTACCTCCAGGAATGAAGCATATTAAGCCAGCAATAAAGAGGACGATACTGTGAGAAACTGGAAGGAAAAAGATTTTTTTTAATTATTAAAAAAAATTGATTAGTTTTTTTTTTTTTAACTAAACTATAATTTGTTCATTAAGGACTTTGAAATAAATAAATATGGAAAGAATACAATAAAAAAACATAAGTGGCATGATCTCCCTTGCTATCAAAGTGAAGTTCTGTAACATAGAATTAAGGATCCTGGCTGATGACCAGAGTTGCATATAGTATGGTGATCAGGTTTAGAATCTCAGTGGGAAAACACTTGCCAATTCTAGCCACCCTGAAGAGCCATGATACGACAATAGTTGTCTGATTCTATATACTAGTAGGCTGCCTGGTACTGCTCGTTTGTAAAATACGCTTAAATATATTTTAATTTATGCAGATTTCATATTTATTATTATAGAGCCAATTTTAATTGATTATTATATTGTACCCAATATATAGTAGTCACTCCTCAGCATGGCCTGATCATAAAATACACTGAACTAAGATATTTTAATCCATGCAGATTTCATATTTATTATTATAAAGCCAATTCTCGATTAATTATAATATTATATCCAATATATAGTAATGATTTCAAAATTTTTTAAAAAATGACTTGGGTGCCATCAGCTAAAATCGAAATAAAAACATTTAGCACTCCAGCCTTAGTTGTTACCATTTGAACTATCAACAGATGGATAAGAAACAACTTTAACAACTTTAACACATGAATGTATTTTTGCATATAAGTAACAGGTTTAGTTGATTTACTCTTGTCAAGTTCAATTATTTTTTTTAATTTTTACTGTTTAGCAGCTATTTTTACCAGCTAAGAATCAAACCAAATTCAAACTCTCTAAATATCAAGTCTGTAGACCAAAAATTGATAGAGCAGTTTGGTAGAGACTGTTCTGCGCACATACAAAGACAAGGTCACTTTTATACATATATATATAGTAAGTTATAAAATATACATGACGATTAAGCTACACTGAATATTCCACGTTTCATCCACTCTAGGATTCTTCAGGCTTATGCAAGACTTTTGTGGTTGTCTCGTGTTTTTATATATGCAGCTTCTATTGAGTTTTTAGTTAGCCAATCAGCTTTCTAGTATTTACCGCGCCCTTCCTAATCAGCCAATAAGCAGGCACTCACATTTGGCCTCTGGTTAACCCGTTCCTTTGTGTGTACTATTTAGCGTAGATATCTAGTGTCTTGACCTGTTTTAAATCTAGGTTAAGTTTTATTTTATATGTTAGTTTATATATATATATATATATATATATATATATATATATATATATATATGTGTGTGTGTGTGATAGTTTATGTATATGCATGTTTTTTATTATTGAATGTATTTTTATGGTAATATCGTGTTTTGAAATCTAAGGAAGTCATACCTACATAATATTTCTTGTTATTCGGGTTTTCTTTCATAAATATTGTGGCCTGGTAAACTATGCTTTTGGTTAGACATTTATTTTGAAGTGGGCAAAGTGTGCGGTATCTACAGTTGCATTTAGCTTGTTCGTTATTAGTATTTTTATTTTTATTTCTAGTATGGTTGTTGTTGCCCGGAGTTGATTTATTATTATTATTATTATTATTATTATTATTATTATTATTATTATTACTTCTACTAGTTACATATGTGTCTTTTGTGTTAGTTTTATTTTTGTCGTGGTGTCCACATTTTTATTGTTTATTTTGTTGTTGTTTTCATTGCTTTTATTTAATATTTTTTATTATGTGCTTTTGTTATTATGTGACTTCAATAATAATCCCAGCACCCACTTGATAAACCCAACTAAACCAGAAATAGGTAGAATTAGCAAAGCAATACTTTCTAGAGTAAACAAACAAATCAAACAAGACCTAGAATTAAACCAATGGGCAAATACTGCCGAAGCAATCACCTGGTTTAAAAATATAGAAAACAAAAATAAATGTACGTTTATACAGTTCGACATCATAGACTTCTATCCCTCGATATCCGAAGAATTTTTCAACATTGCCCTAGAATTTGCCGAGGCATACACTGATATATCCTCAGAAGAAATCAACATCATTAAAAAATGTAGAAAATAACAATAACCAATGGATAAAAACTAAAATGACAGATTTGTTTGATTTGGCGATGGGTGCCCTGGATTCTGCAGAGGCATCAGATCTTGTGGGATTATTTATTCTATATGCCCTCACAAGCATATCTGATACTACGGATATCGGCCTATATAGAGATGATGGACTAACTATAATAAAAGACTCCAACAAAGTCAAGGGAGATAACTGTAAGAAAATCATATACAAGGAAACGAAAAAATTAGGCCTAAAAGTAGACGTATTAACTAACACAAAAATAACAAACTTCCTGGATGTCACGTTAAATTTAGATAAAAACACATATGAACCTTACTTAAAAGATAACGCTAATCCAATATACATAAACCCTGAGTCCAATCACCCACCATCAATTATAAAACAGATTCCTAACTCGATCGTAAGTAGACTCAGGAATAACTCAAGTGATGAAAATTATTTAACAGGTCAACCAATATCTATGAAACAGCCCTAAAAAGTAGTGGATACAAAAATATTGATATCAAATCTAAGCAACAAAACACCAATAACTATAATAAAATTAAAAATAGAAGAAAAAAAAATATAATCTGGTATATGGTGCCATACAATCAAATGTTAAAAATAAAACTTGGCAAGAAATTTCTAGATCTTATCGAAAAGCACTTTCCCGCAACCAACCCCTTACACAAAATTTTCAATAAAAATACCCTAAAGTTATCCTACAGCTGCTGTGAAAATTTAGAGATGATAATTAAAGCACATAACAAAATATTAAATACAAGCAATGAAAACAACAACAAAATAAACAATAAAAAAAGTGGACACCAAAACAAAAATAAAACTAACACAAAAGACACATATGTAACTAGTAGAAATAATAATAATAATAATAATAATAATAATAATAATAATAATAATAATAATAATAATAATAATAATAAATCAACTCCAGACAACAACAACCATACTAGAAATAAAAATAAAAATACTAATAATGAGTAAGATAAATGCAACTGTAGATACCGCATACTTTGCCTACTTTAAAATAAATGTCTAACCAAAAGCATAGTTTACCAGGCCACAGTATTTACGAAAGAAAACCCAAATAACAAGAAATATTACATAGGTATGACTTCCTTAGATTTCAAAACTCGATATTATGATCACAAAAGTACATTCAATAATAAAAAACATTGTATGAAAACAACGCTAGCAAACAAATACTGGGAACTCAAGGAAAGCGGACATTCGCAGGTAGTCGAATGGAAAATAGTAAGACAATCAAACACATGTAGAGACCTAGACGATCCATGTAGATTATGCCTTCATGAAAAATTTACTATCCTATACTTTAAAGAATACCAACATCTATTAAACTGTAGGAGAGAAATAGAGAACAACTGTGTTCACAGGATAAAATTTACTCTAGGATAGAGATACAAAATAATTTTAAAACTATCAAAAACAATAGAAAATAAACAAATAAATGAATAAATAAACATTCATATACATAAATTATCACACATATATATGTATGTATGTATGTATGTATGTATGTATATATATATATATATATATATATATATATATATAAATTAACATATAAAAAAAACTTAACCTAGATTTAAAACAGGTGAAGACAATAGATATCTACGCTAAATAGCACACACAAAGGAATGGGTCAACCAAAGGTCAAATGGGCCTTTGTCCTGTAAGTGCCTGCTCATTGGCTGATTAGGAAGGGCGCAATGGATACTAGAAAGCTGATTGGCTAACTAAAAACTCAATAGAAGGTGCGTATATAAAAACATGAGACAACCACAAAATTCTCGCACAAGCCTGAGGAATCCTAGAGAGTGCTACACAATTATGCAAAATGTAGAAAATATGTACGAATAGAACTGAGTATAGTCAAATGAAACCCAACATCCAATCGAAAACCATAAATAATGAATGAAAGTTGGTTTTCAAAGGAATATGCAAATTAGTTAAACTTTTTAAAGTCGCTCGCATATCCATGACTGAGTATATTAAGATGTTTGTTTTAATAATTTTTAAATAGAAAAGGCAGGTTTTTAATATCAATATCAGTGCAACAAAACCTCAGTATTTACTTAAGGTGATATCACTTGGAGAAGGAGTGCAATTCCTCATAAAAATTAGTGTGTGTTAGCCATAGTGAGGAGGTCTTGTTTGGACTGTGAATGCTATGTGATTTTGAATATTTTGTTGGGTTTTACTTGTTGAAAAAAGTATTCTCATGCTAGGTTGTCTTGACAAACCAATGTATAAAGAGACCTAAAACACTCGAGGATAGTGCTAGTAGGCATTTAAGTTATATATATATATATATATATATATATATATATATATATATATATATAATAAATTCCACAGCCAAATAATGTCGCAGCCCACAAGAGCTATGACAGTCAACGAACCAAATTTATTATATATAATCTCTCACGTTCTGAAAATCCTATCATAATTTACTCGCTAGGTTAGCATTGCTGGATGGCATCGGCCTTTCGAGTTGAAACTCCTACTTGTGAGACCTCGGCTTGGGGTTATTAGTTTGTTGGATTACCATGTCCCTTGTTGAGATGAAGTAGGTCCATTTCACAGTCGGATTTTGGCGCGGTTTGCTTGATCTGTGTTGGTTAATAGAATTTCTTGTGTGCAGAGCATTTGCTCAGTTACTAGAGTGCTTGCCTCGCATGTAAGAGGCTCGGGTTTAGAATCCTGAGTTCGGATGTGTCTAACTGATGAGTCCAAATGAGGGTGAAACTTTAGTCTTGAACTTCCGGTTCGTTGACTGTCATAGCTCTTGTGGGCTACGATGTTATTTGGCTGTGGAATTTATTATATATAATCCCTCACATTCTAAATATATATGTATGTATGTATGTATGTATATATAAATTTATATGTATATACATATATTGCTGTATATGTATACAATAAATGTATGTATATTAATGTCAATGTACGAGGTGGCTTAAATAAGTTTTCAGACATTTTTCGTATGGGCACTTTTACTGATATTACACACATAAAACTCTAGT
>NC_136502.1:54810217-54957717 GCF_053919585.1 Euprymna scolopes
TGCCTGAAGTTCCAAAGAGTATGGTGGAAAAGCTTGATAATCTTGTATTTGATGGTACATTGGTGAATTTCAAGACTCAGGTTTATTCTGCTGGAGCTGAAGTTCTTGGCTTCAAGAGGGATAAGAACAAGGACTGGTTTGACAACAATAATCTGGAAATTAATCAGTTGCTGATGAATAAACAAACAATTTATGAATCTTTACTTTGTGAAGATCATTCTGATCATACAACTAATTTGCGACAATACAAAGAGGTCAAAACCACGTTGCAACGTGAGCTAAGAAAAATAAAAAACAAATGGTGGATAAATATAACGGAGCAGATCCAAAAGGCGTTTGACACAAAAAATTTGAAGTAATTTTATGGACTCCTGCGCCAAGTATTTGGTCCTCCTACCTCTTCAATATCTCCTCTGATCTCAAAAGATGGTTCTGTTGTCATTAAGGATCCAGAAAATATCTTGAAAAGATGGCAAGAGCACTTTACTGATGTGTTTCATAATCCTTCAGCAGTAGATGCTGATGCAATTGATAGCCTATCACAATGTGATATCATATTCAGAATGGATCGTTGGCCTAATCTGGTCGAGATGCAGTTGGCTATCGCACAAATCAGCAGTGGCAAGGCACCTAGTTTTGATGGTGTTCCGGTGGAGCTTCTTAAGATTGGAGGTGTGAATATTGCTAATGCTATCCTTGGTTTTGTTGAGAAAATCTGAGAAGGTGCTCCTGTTCCACAGGATTGGATTGATGGAGTCTTGGTGACCCTGTTTAAAGGAAAGGGACAGAATAATGTTTGTGACCACTACCGTGGGATTATGCTTTTGGAAGCTGTTGGGAAAGTTCTCGCACAACTTCTATTAAACAAGTTACTGGAGGATGTTTGTCCTAATGCTATTCGAAAGTCACAAAGTGGCTTTAGATCTGGCTGAGGAACTATGGATATGATTTTTTCAGTCCAGCAAGTCCAGGAGAAATGCATTGAGCAACAGATACCACTGTATCAAGTATTTGTGGATCTAACCAAAGCATTTGACACCATTAACAGGGATGCTCTCTTGTTAATCTTAGAGAAAGTAGGGTTTCCTCCAACCTTTGTTAGAATATTCAAGGAACTGCGCAGGGACATGAAAGCTCGAGTCTCGTTTAACGGAAAATTGTCTGATCAAATCCCAGTTGATAATGGTGTCAAACAAGGTGACATTCCTGCCTCTAAACTTTTCTCTATATATTTTGCTGCTCTACTTGCTCATGCGTTTTGAGATTGCGATAGAAATGTCATGTTAAAGTTTCGAACCACAGTTCGTGTTTTTAATCTTAGAAGATTTAATGCCAGAACCAAGCTGCATCATGTCTTGGTCAAGGAGTTACTGTATGCAGACGATGCTGTTTTTTTGTCGCACACTGAGACTGATATGCAGCATATAATGGATAGCTTTGCTGACTCCTGCTCTGCCTTTGGTCTGAGGATCAGTCTGTTTAAAACAAAGGTGATGTTCACTCTTGCACCGGACCAGTCATACATGGAGCCGAACATCATGGTCTGTGGTGCTAGACTGGGAGTAGTTGATTCATTTGTGTACCTTGGTAGTTCTCTGTCGAGGGATAGCTGTCTCGACACTGAAATCCACAGACGAATTCAGAAGGCATCTGTAGCTTTTGGAAGGTTGGAGAAGAGAGTGTGGTCTGATCGTGGCATCACAGACAGGACTAAGATCTGCATTTACAAGACGTGTGTGCTAACCACACTGTTGTATTCATCGGAGACATAGACATTGCATCAAAGGCACATTAAATGGCTTGAACGATTTCACCAAAAATGCTTGCGACATCAAGTGGCAAGCACAAGTACCTGATACTGAAATCCTTGTGAGAGCATGTTGCTCTAGTGTTGAGACCCTTGTAATCAGATCTCACATGCATTGGGTGGGCCACTTGGTTCCAATGAAAGATTGTAGGCTGCCAAAATAAATTCTTTATGGGGAGCTGGAAAATGGCAAATGCTCTCAACACAAGCCAAGGAATAGGTTCAGGGTCTCTACAAAAAATAACTTGAAAGTCTTACAAATCGACATCGACACACTCTGCCAAAGTGGCAAAAGCTTGTACGTGAAACTTGTGATGCTCTAGAGAAAAGAAAGCAAGCCTACAGCAATCTGAAGCGAGAGATTCACAAAGGTTTAATTGATGGTCTTAACCATGACACACAGAGCTGGAAATGCGACACTTGTGAAGGAGTGCTTTCGTCAAAAGCTGGCTACGTCAACCCCATTAAGTTGCACAAAACTCCTGTTCAGGTCAACTTTGCACCTATTAGTCCGAACCAAACAATCTGTTTAACATGCAGCAAAGTTTGCAAGTCTACTGCTGGTTTAAGAAGACATGTGATTGTTCATAGGAATACTCTTCAACCTCACGAGGAAGTCAACTCGATGGAAATTGCTCAATTTGCATGCCACATCTGCTTCAAGATGTGCAAATCTGCGGCGGGAGTGCAGAGTCATCTGAGATGGCATGGACGACAAGATTGGGAGAACTCAATGTGACGGCGATCATCTGGAAAGATGCAGCAATCATCATATGTACATGTATATGTGTGTATGTATATATATATGTGTGTATGCATATATATATAGGTATATGTATATATATATATATATGTGTATATGTATATATACGTATATATTCGTGTGTGTATATATATATGCTTGTGTGTGTGTATATATATGTATGTATTTATATATGTTTATGCATATTTATAAAATATATATATATATATGCATAAAAATATGTATATATAAAAATATATATATATAAATATGTATAAAAAATATATACATATATGTATAAAAAAAATATATATATATGCATATATATATATCCATATATCAATATATAAATATATATATACATATATGTATGTGAATGTTAAAGAGATAGTCTCTCCTATATGAAGCAGAACAAAACTAGAGGAAGCAAAATTTATGTCTGATAAAAACCTTGCCATTGGCTAATGGCAACATAAACCTATGGGAGGAGATAACAAAGAATTTGATTGGTTACCTAGCTAAAATAAACATTATATGTCTAAACAAAAACATCCAGCAACCTGAATTCTTTGCATTTTAGTCTGAAGATTCCCTTATAACTTTATGTGGATATATAAAATCATAATATATATATCAGGGCTGGAACGATTAATCAGAATCGGTAGTCAGAAAAATCATAACTTCTGGGGAATCAGAAAATCTTTAGCTTAATCTCCAATTCTGAGAACGATTCTTAAAAAAAAAAAATGTTGATATTTGTTTAAAGCTTATTTTTCTATTGTTGGCATGAGTAAAAAAAAATAAAGGTGAAAATCTCACAAGTTTATCGAAAACATGGATACAATGCATAAAAAGAAACTGTGAGAAATTTGACAAATTCAAAAGAAAATTATATTTACATTTAAAAGTAGATGAGGCTCTCAACTAAATGCCCTCCCCCTCCAATAAAATTATACTTATTTAGGCGATTTTAGAATTGGAATTGGTAATTGTCAGTGGTGTAGCTAGAGTAAACGGGGCGGTCTGCTCAAATGTTACCCCACTGACATTGTGTTACCCCTCCTTTGCTGTCACCCGGACCGACCCCCTTAGATACGATTCTTATATATATATATATATATATATATATATATATATATATATATATATATATATAACCACTTAATCACTTTTCCAATAATTTTTAACAATTAAAAGAAAATGAAATAAATGTCATCAAATAATTTCAAATGATTTCAAATGATTTCAAATGATTTACTATTAAAAACTAAAAAAAATACAGGGTTTGGAGTTTTCAATAAACATCGGCAAAAAATATTCCTCAGTTACTAATTAAAAGAAAATGTAAAATATTTTAGAAAAGATTAAAAACATAAAAACTTTGCATAATATATGATAAATAAATCCTATTTTCAGACGATTTTTGCACCTTAACTTGGCTGAAAAATTTTGTTGTCACCCTGCTCCCATCTAGCTACACCACTGAGAATCGGTAATCGTATTGGAATTGGAAAAAATTTGAATCGTTCCATCACTAATATACACAATATATATATAAAGGGAGGGGTAGCTTGCTTGAAGCATTGTTGGTCAACAAATATGTAAGTGTTTACGAAAGCTGTTAGCAATGTAGGATATCGGGATGGTGAAGAAGTGATGAGACATTTAAACAAAAACAAGAAAAACAAAAACTGCATTTAAATTACAGATCATCGTATATTTTTTCAAAAAACTATCACTTATAAATCAATAAGTATGCAATTAATGTTAAATATTACCGGGATGGTAGTTTTTTAATACAATTGAGAGAGACTTCTCTTTTTCTAAAGAGAAAACAAACCAAAAGTAACAGGACAGCTGTCATGTCGACAAATAATAGGAGGGTCAGCTAATTTATCAAAATTTATTTATTTATTTAGTAATGTTGACTGATTCTTTACCATGGGTATGATTCGGTGCAACAAAATAGTTTATCTCAAAGTTGAAATAGGACAACTAAACATCGAACCGGGAATGAAAATATAAAACGAAACATAGCTTTTTTTTTTTGCTTTTTTCCCACACATTTTTTTTTCAGCGTTTAATGAAACGAAACAGCTTACATACATATATATATATATATATCTGTACATATATATATACATACGAACATATATGTACATACATATATATATGCGTACATATACGTACATACATACATATATATATGTATATATATATATATATATATACATACATATGTATATATATGTGTGTGTGTATATATATATGTATATATATGCGTGTGTGTATATATATATGTATATATATAGATATATGTGTGTATATATATGTATACATATATATGTGTGTGTGTATATATATATGTATATATGTGTGTGTGTGTGTGTGTGTGTGTGTGTGTGTGTGTGTGTGTGTGTGTATATGTATATATGTGTATATATATGTATGTATATACATATATATACATATATATTTGGGGTAGAGGGGGCTCCTGTAAGCCGTGGTGAAGGCAACCTTTCTAGGAGAAGCAAATCTCTGATTTAAAATCCATAAAGCGGAAGACCAGTACCCGCATTAAGCTGGTCTGCAGTTTAATTTGTCGCTGGCTATCTTGCTCTTGCTTGTTGCTGGATCTCAACATTTTGAACCGAGAGAGAGACTTAGCTGCCGTACAAAGCTAAGACTCTGTAACATCATCTTTGTATAGATACTCCCTCAGGCATTTGGGCTCATGGACTTTAAGTGTCTTAGGGAGTGGCACTCGTCTGAGAAGACGTTGCAATCATCATATACATATATACACATATATATGATGATTGCAACGTCTTGTCAGACGAGTGCCACTCCCTCAGACATCTAAAATCCATGAGCCCAAATGTCTGAGGGAGTATCTATACAAATATGATGTTACAGAGTCTTAGCTTTGTACGACAGCTAAGTCTCTCTCTCGGTTCAAAATGTTGAGATCCAGCAACAAGCAAGAGCAAGATAGCCAGCAACAAATTAAACTGCAGACCAGCTTAATGCGGGTACTGGGCTTCCGCTTTATGGTTTTTTAAATCAGAGATTTGCTTCTCCTAGAAAGGTTGCCTTCACCACGGCTTACGGGAGCCCTCTCTACCCCAATACACATATACACACATACAGTTGGTGCTAGTTGGCCGTTGACCCAGAAAAAGAGTTCATTCGCCCTTTGGAAGGTCTTTTTTTTAATCCTTCAGGGAGACTAGCCGCCCTCCTCACCAAACAAGTCTGGTGGGGGAACCAGTTTAGTCGCCGGTGACCCGACCATGAGGCAGGTAGTACTGGGTTACATGGTACCAGTAGCATATGACATATATATATATATACACATATATATACACATATATATATACATACACACATACGTTTTATTTTTTATTACCGTATCTTTCTGTTAAGTTACATTATTGTTTCAGCTACCTGGCCGGTTTTTTTTTTTTGGCCGTCTGACGGCCAAAAAAACGGCTGGGTAGCTGAAACAATAATGTGACTTAACAGAAAGATACGATAATAAAAAATAAAACGCATATTTGCTCTACAACAGTTTGAGCACTTTCTTCAGTTTTTATTAATTACCATTTCTACTAAAAGCTTATTTGTTTGCTTAAAGATTATTTGTATCTTTATGAATTTTATTTATGTTTATTGGTTTAAAATTTAAACAGGGCCGTCTGCGTCACAACCAATAGGAATTCAGGACAGTTGTCATGCAAATAACATGGGATGGGAGGATAATGAATTTATTTTAATTTATTTATTATATTATTATATATGTTTATTGTTTTGAAATTTAAACAGGTGCGTAAATTTTACATGAAAAATCGTAGAATACGTCATCAAAGAGGAATAAGCAGTACATAATATATATATATATATATATATATATATATATATATATATATATATATATATATATATATATATATATATATATACACACACACACACACACACACACACACATTTCATATATGTACTTAGTACATAATTGGCGTGAGTGATCTCCCCTTGATCGCCCTGGACAGGATATATGGCTCACACGTATCAAATGTAAAGCTAACAAGTGATTTATGTTATGATGTATATTCCAAAAAGAGAATAGCAACCATGTTTTTTTTTGTTCATATTAATTTCCTACTCTCAGGTCAATCTTCTTCACCGCGTCCTTTGTTTATAGAAAGAAAACACATTCTGTTACCGCTCCATTCATAATTCAGGGAATTGCTTGAAACTTATGTTTTGAGTAGCCGGATTAAGTTTTAGCGAACACGGCCATGTTTCTGATCACAGGCTAAGACACTTTTGATGTTGATCATTTCCATTTCTATTTTTGTTGCTTTTTGGGGTTTTTTTTTAACGACGTGTATATATATATATATATATATATATATATATATATATATATATATATATATATATATATATATATATATACAGTTGTGCCCGATATTATTCATACCCCCCTTGAAAATTGAGTTTATTAGGTGTAACTTTTGTAAGAATTTATTGTTTACGTCCATATTGATACATATTCTTAATAAACCTCTTCTGATCATTTTCGTCATTTTAAAATCTCGGGATACTTGTAATAAAAGAAATATACAGCTATTTATAAAATCTGCAATGTTCAAAAATAATCATACCCCCTTATTTTTTCAGTATTAATCGAGTTTCTGACTGTTTGTTTTCTGTTTGATTCTTATTTTGAATGCTTTTATACAACCTTTGATTAATTTCATTTCGTTTTTTGCATTTTTCAGAAATTAAAATGATATCAACTGAAAACCAATAAAAGAATAAAAATTATTAGAATGGGGAAGAAAAAAGAGCTTAGTAATGATCTTAGGACTAAAATTGTGAATTCACATAAGGATGGTTTAGGTTACAAGTCAATTTTCAAGAAATTTGAGGTCCCTACAGCAACAGTACAGAGCATCATCAAAAAATTCCAGAGCCACCACACAACAAACAACTTGATTGGTAGAGGAAGAAAAAGGAAACTGTCTGCTAGAGCCACCAGGAATATTGTAAGAAGTGTTAATGCAAATCCAACCACCACTAATAAGGACATTTTAGAAAATCTGGAGTCTTCTGGCATAAAAATATCAAGGCAAACATTGCAAAGGACTCTGCATGAAAATGGTCTGAAAGGAAGAAGACCAAGAAGGACTCCATTGCACACCGGAAAACACCTTGCAGCACGTCTAAAGTTTGCTAGGACCCATGTGAATTCTCCAGAGTCCGTTTTCTCAAGTATTTTGTGGACTGACGAAACAAAAATTGAATTGTTTGGCCATATGGATGCTTCTTACGTTTGAAGGAAGAAAGGAGAAGCTTACAACCCAAAGAACACCATACCCACGGTGAAACATGGTGGTGGTAGCCTAATGTTTTGGGGCTCCTTTTCGGCTAGTGGTCCAGGTAGTTTGGTCAAGATAGATGGAACCATGAAGAAGGAGCAATATTTGGAGATACTCAAGAAAAACATTAGACAGGATGCGGAGAAGCTCCATTTAGGACCAAACTGGGTCCTTCAACAGGATAATGATCCAAAACATACTGCCAAAATAGTCAAGAAATGGTTTGAGGATAATCAAATTAATGTTTTGAAATGGCCTAGCCAGAGTCCCGACCTGAACCCTATCGAAAACCTCTGGCACATATTGAAAACTGAGGTTAAAAAGCGGAAACCTAGAAATTTGAGGGATTTGGAGAACTACTGCATTGAAGAATGGTCAAAAATCAGTGTTGATGCTTGTAAAAACCTTGTTGATAAATATCCCAAACGGTTACAGGCAGTTATTAAGAATAAAGGGCATGCTATTGACTATTAGTAAGAGAGGTATGAATAATTTTGAACTAGTGCCATTATTGTTTTTCTTTGTATAATGTTTCAAACTTGCATAATTTATTTATTTGTTGAGTTTAAATTAAATGCTTATGCTTGATTTATTGTTTGAAATCCCTTTAATATTGTCTACCTTCTGGTTTGAGCAATATTCTTATAGAAATCTCAAAGATCCGAGGGGTATGAATAATATCGGGCACAAGTGTATATATTCTAGGTAGAAAGATATAAAAAAAATTAGAATAATTGAATTTCAACAGGGGTCATTGATAGTGCTCAATCAAACAGAGAAAATTATAGTTTTTATTATTCTGCACATCGTAGTAAGATATGACTGTATTTACATAAAGAATAATAAAAACTGTATATATATATATATATATATATATATATATATATATATATACAGTTTTTATTATGTATATATATATATATATATATATATATATATATATATATATATATGTACTTATTGATTTGTAAATCACCACTTGTTCTCGTCTCCTCTTACCAACAGCGACTATAATTCATTCCTCGCATTGTGACAGCCTTCTAAATCTCTTTTATACATATATATATATATATATATATATATATATATATATATATATATATATATATATATATATATATATATATATATATATATATACTGTTTTAAATAAAACCAACAGCTCAAAATTCATGCTTTTTCAGCAAAATAAACAGCTTTGTTATTAACTGCATTGGATTCTACATTATTAAAAAAAAAAAAAATCTCATAAATATGTTAATTAAAAACAAGTTAATTATAACAACTATGCATAATTCTAAAATTTCCGGATATAAATCGCTTTTTTTGCTCTGCTTTTATTAATTGTGGAAAATCCTTTTTTGCTTTGCTTTTATTATATGAATTGTGGAAAATCTCGTTGTTCAAATGCAATAAACATTACTGTAACCGAGAACGATTTCTTCTTACATGAATAAATGTAAAATATCTCCACGATTATTCTGTTTTTAATAAGTTTATCATTTTATTTATTTTTCTGTTAGTTATTTGCAGTTTCATTTATATATTTTTTATATATAATAAAAAAAATTAAAAAAAAAGAACATGCAAGGAATAAAATGCCGGCGATTAAAACACTTCATTAACATTCGATTCTAATTTCGAGATAAAGTTTGTTTTGTTTTCGTGTAAGCGAACCCCACCCTACCCCATCACCGCCCCTGGATTTTAAGGGAGAGGGACTAAGCTAACTTGCGATCTTTTTATAACGGTCTTTATACAATGATTGCCATATCCCCCTTTCTCTCTATGTTTGTCTGTCTCCCTCCCCTTGTATCTCTTTCTCCTGCCTTCTTATTATTATAGAGTTTAAATTTACAGAAAAATGTTGCTGTTATGTTGTGATTTACTATATTTTTATAATCGTTTCTATTCTACGATTGCCACAACACCCCCTCCCTCTTTCTGTTTGCCTGCCTCTGTCTCTCCCAATACTTTCTAAATAATAGATCGCCCACTGTTTTTCAGTTTGTTCACAACTGAAAACAAGCAGATCAATGTTTAAGTGGAAGTGGTATTCAAGAGGGAGAGAAAGAAAACAGGGTATGGTGTTTGGAGAATGGGTGGTGCCCACTGGTGCCCATCCAAAATAGATGCAATTTGGGAGAGGCCGAGTACAACAAAATGAAAGTGAGAAATGGGCATCTTGGGGGATTTCTACGATGGAGAGGGGGGTAGTTATGTACTAGCTAAAATGCTAAACTTACCCGAATGGACTTGGGTCCGACAAGACCAGGGACCACGTGCGCCAAAAATGCAAACTAAGCATAAAAAAACATAAAAATGACTCAGATAAGTTGCTTGATATGATACTCTATTTACTTTTTAGAGTTAAATATTTATTTCCGATTTTCCCTGGACAACAGTGAAATACGGGTCTTGCTAGCACATATACATGCATACATATATATATATATATATATATATATATATATATATATATATATATATATATATCATCCACAAGCAGATTGTTTTGCTGTATTACAGCTCTTCAGTGTGAATATACCAGCATCCATCCCAAACCAGGGATCGAACCCACAACCACTCAAGCAATAGTTAGTAGGCCACCAAGTAGGTGCTGCTAGTAAAATGATATCTACAAGGTTTTTTTTTATACAAGCATTGATTGCTACTCTCGCAGTGCTCTATTTATTTATTTATTTATTTATTTACAAAGAGCTTTGCATTATGTAAGTAACTACAAGTAATATCATTATGTAAATAACTATAAGCAATATCATTAACCATAGTGCTTAACCCTAGAAGAGGACTTGTGTATATATATATATATATATATATTAGATCTTTTTTATTATTATTATTTTCTCATTTGTTTGCAGTGGGTGCAAACCAATTATTAATTCATAGGTGCATTTTTATTTTATTCATTTTATTTGTTGATCGAGTATAAATATTTGGAAGTGAAAAGTGAAACGGATAAAACTATAACAGGAATGTTTACATACTTTTAAATACAAGTAAATAGAATTAAGTAAAGTTTTATTTTGACTCTAAGTGAGGAAATATATAAATGAATACGGATGCATTTTACATTTTTTTTTAATAGAAATTTTCTGTCAGTGTGAACATTCACATCTATAATGTAACAGGCAAGAATTAATGGAGGCAGTTTTTTGGTGTTCTTTCTTTTATATATATAGGGAGATAAGTGTTATTGTTAGTCAATAAGTACGTCTAGAAGCGGAATTTTGTTATTAACGTTTAATTCATAGGTGAAAGTAAGTCCAGGGTTGGTTTGAAAAAAGAAATTTTTTTTGTTTCCTCAGTTTTGTCTGCTAGAATAAGGATATCGTCCATGCACCTGGTATAATTGAAGGGTTTAGTGATTATATTAAATATTTTGTTTCCAAAGTTGAACATGCAAACAAAAATGTTGAGAGAAAACGGAACACCTGGAGACGCCATCAATTGGGTATAAATGTTTCCATTATTGTCATAGAAGGTGACTTTGTTTGTGCAGGTTAATCATAACTTGAGTGTTCTAGGATTAATGATACATGGAAGAATGGATGGGTTATTATATATGCTATCAATAATGATGTTTGTTTCTGGGGCGTTAGTATATAAACTTTTCACATCCAGCAAAAGTGATTTTATTATTTATTTTTATTGTTTACAGAATCTGTATGTGACTTTGGGTGAATTTTATGCTATAATCGTTTGATAAATACAAAGTTATTAGTTTGTTAATTCGGTGCTTCTTCAGAATTTAACCTAATTAAAAAAAAAAAAGAAGAAGAAAGAAAAAATTTTATGATGTACGTACTCGTCATAGAAAAAAAAAAAATCATATTCCAAAATTTATGTAAATTGAATCAAGAAGACGTTTGTAACTAAAAAAAAAACAAATTTGAAGCAAGGATAGTGTGGCTCGCTTCACCATCTTTAAAATTCATCACTGGTTATCTCCCCCATTAACGACCTCTTCAGAAATAAAGATCAAATTCAGCATTGTAATGCGTACGAATAATAGTAAATCGCTAGAAATTGTAAAAAAAAAATTATTTTCTATATAAAAAACACTACTTGATTAATTTGCATGATTTTTGGAATATGATATTTTAGTTCTGTGACGGGTACATCCATCATAAAGATTTTCTGTATATTTTTGTTTGTTTGTTTTAATTAGGTTGAATTCTGGACTACAGCGGTTGTTTTAGTCAGTGGATAAATAGGTATTGTAATTTGCAAAATTATGGGATGGAAGAGAAAATTGGGTTTATGGGTTTTTACAGTGTCTGGTATGTGATATAAACACATAGTTGTGCCAGGTAAGTAGGTATTAACTTCCCTTCTATCATGGGATGCGACACAAAGTTTAAAAGTGGAGATTGGAAAGACAGTGCACAAGAAGAGGACCACTGTGGCTCACAAAAATGCCTGAGCAGGCCTGTTGGCATTTTTTGGTTGGGATGCCTCAGGCGATTAGAAATAACATAACTTCTTAAAGCGGTGTGGGTTCCATTATAGAAGCGTTGATAAGTAAATGGGTTTGTAATTGGAGACTGTATGGCTATCATTTACTGAATTATTGACTGTATTTAACTTGTTGACCTGTGTCTTGAAATACTTAATACAATCACTAGACCCTCGATTTATGTGATGTACGTCAACGATACACAGTAGTACATACGCATTCACATTTGCACACATGCTTTTATGCATATATGGAAGTTTGTTTAAAGGAATAAATATACTGACACATACACATGTGTGTACATGCATCTACACATACAGTATCTGCAAGTGAGCACTCACACACTACTCTATACAAACAAACACATATCTTGGCATTTCTCTTTTTTTTTTACACCTTTCTATATTTAACGCATCATTGATAATAACCTACCTGCATATGTGATGGCAACAGACAAACCAGCCAATAGCAGTGCTGAAAAAAAAGGAAAACAAATGACTATTATATTGAAAAATATAGAAGTAGATGAGAAATGTCATAATCGCATTCAACAGCAATGTGTATATATTTCTTACAGCAATATGTTTATTTATACAAACATTATTGGCTACATATGTGCATACATGTTTCTGTTTCAATTCCTTTAGAGATACCGCAAAGGTTAAATCTTTTTAACTTTGAACTCTTGGCAGCCAACTTTTCAGCCAAAATCTGATTAAAAAGCTAGCTCTATGTCTGAATACACTTTATGTAAAATTTCAAATGTTTAGACCAAAAATTTGCTGGATTATTTGGTAGAAACCGTGGAGGTCAAATTTTAAAAACAATTTGACCTCAATTTTGACTCCTTAACATTTATTGTTTTGGGCTCAAATTAAATTAAATGGTTTGATACATGTCCAAGTAATCTACATCTAAAATTTCAAGTGTTTAAACTAAAAATTGGTAGAGGAGTTTGGTAGAGTTTTCAAAGGTCAGATCGTTGAACTTTGACCTCTTGACAGCCAAATTTCTGGCAGAAAAATGATTAAAAAGATTTTCTCAAATCTCAATACTCCTTATGTCAAATCTCGAGTCTGTAGACTGAAAATTGAAAGAGTAATTTGGTAGGGAAATGTACACACACAGACAATTTCATTTTTATAGATATATAGATTGGACTAGTTGCCTTCTATCAGTCATAGTGAGATTTCTCAGTTTCTCCTAACTTGTTCCATCCAATCATCTTTGTCAGACATTGCTATCAGCAACTCCTTCAGATAAACCTCATACAAATTGGTTAATGCAGGAGTGATGATCTCTTCTAACTGATTTTTTTCTGCAGATTCCATAGAAGACTATCATTCACAAATGCTGGCAAAAATTAGGTAAACGAGAAACAGTTTACATGATGACAGATTTTGGCTTTGAATCAGAAAATTGAGAAGTGGTGTTTATCAGAAAACTGCTACTCATTAGATTTTAGATTGGATTTTTTTTTTGTTTTTTGTTTTTTTTGTATTGTGTGTTTGAATTTATGGTTAAGTGGCAGTTTTAATCATTTAGGACTGCTTTAAAGCTTCACCGCTCACTCATTTTTTGAAGTCACCTTCTCAGCTATTTTGTGAAAATAAAATTACAATTTTCGTTCAGTAAAACAAAAGTTATGGTGAATTTTCTGATGTTCAAAATTGTAAAAATATGTTAGGAAGTGAGCGACGTTTTTTATGACTGGTTTCCATAGTAACCATGTCGCTTCAGCGACTACTGTTGCTATTAATTCGAAAAGAGAAGTGAAAAATTAAACAGAAAGCATGAAAGGGAGATACTTTGGGGAATTTTATTGAAAGCAGACGAGTGCCGTACATTGTTATTACATAGGTGTTTATGGGAGAAAAAAAATAAGACTGAAATTAAACAAAGAACAAATGAATTTATTGGAAGCCTGGAAAAATCATGGATTACAATAGAAAAATGCAAGCATGGAAAGTAATATGGTTAAGCTTAAACATGGAAAAGTAAAGGACTAGTTGTTAAAACTGGATAAGAAAAGGACAAAGTAAAAAATATAATAAATTTATAACTTAAAATATTGCAGCATTAAGAATTTTTTTTTTAATTCAATTTATAGCATTATATAATCAATTCTTATTTTAAGTTATAAATTTTTTTCTATTTTTTACTAGAATATCTTGTCCTTTTCTTATCCAATGTTAACAACTAGTCATTTACTTTTCCATGTTTAAGCTTAACCATATTACTTTTCATGCTCGCATTTTTCTATTGTAATTACAAATAATCAAATCAAACTATGATAATTTACAGCAACTAATAATACCAGAACAAGAGGCATAACTCGCCCTGAAAATCTTACGGAGTTATGCCCCTTTTATCATTAGCCGAATGTGAAACAAAATCTTTCCAATCTATAGAACTTTTTTTAGATATTCACAAGCTTATATCAAACCAAATCTATAATTCGAAAGTAAAATTTATGTTGAATTAAGAATAAAAGTGACATTTATTTTGGTTGTTGCATGACCTTTGAGAATCTTCAGATTTTCTCATATTTTATTGACCTCCTCCTCCTCAGGGGAGGTTAAGACAAGGCCAGGTGTAGGTTTGAAACATCAACGCAATAGGATTAGCACACTCTGGACTACAAAAAATGTCCTAGCAACCTTGTCGGTGATTCTCAGTCTCATGCAATAATCTAACCTCTTTGCAAAGAAAAGATAAAGCCTAGGAAAGTTAACCTCCTGAGACGGAACAGAACCATATCTCAGCCGATAAAACAAAACCAAAAGAAATCACAACAGCCCACCCTTTATCAAACTGACTGTCGAGGACGTATCCCCAACTCATATAAACACATAGTTGTGCCAGGTAAGTAGGTATTTACTTCCCTTCTATCATGGGATGCGACACAAAGTTTAAAAGTGGAGATTGGAAAGACAGTGCACAAGAAGAGGCACACTCTGGCTCACAATAAATGCCTGAGCAGCCCTTGGCATTTCTTGGTTGGAGCACTTCAGACGATTAGAAATAACATAAGGAGTTATGTTATTTCTAATCGTCTGAGGCGCTTAAAGGGGTGTGAGTTCCGTTATAGAAGTGTTGATTTAATTTGAATAGGTGTGAGTTCCGTTATAGAAGTGTTGATTTAATTTGAATAAAATAAAATACACATCAGATGCGCTTGAAAGCCAAATTACAACGAAATATTACGAAAATAAATTTTACTTGTTTGAAATTTATCAGAGTCAAACTCCATCCTCAGTATGTTGTACATCTTTTTTCCGTTCTTTTTTTTCTTCTTTCTTGCGATGTTCTAAAGTTGGAGAAAGAAAAGTCAGTGTTGTCTCTCAGCGGTTGTATTTTGAAATGTTGGAATGGTGCATTGGCTATGCAAGATTAACGTCAGGGATTTTTTTACTTTTCTTTCTCCAACTTTCTAACATGGCAAAAAAAAACAAAAAGATGTATAAAATACTGAGATAATAAAAAGACACATGGAAGACAGGAGGAAAACGCGTAGGGTATTTGGAGAAGTGATGCTTGAGACGTGATGAGAGAAACGCATGCTTGAGGCATAGATAATGCCACCGCAAGGACAAAAATCATGCGTGGTTGAAGGAGAAATGAATTATTAAATATTTATAAAAAACTAGCGAGGGGTACCCGGCGTTGCCCGGGTGTTTAGGGGGGTTTAAAAAAAAAAGTAAGTATGAGAATCGAACCCGAACCCTTGAGGCAAAGTTGTAAATTAAAGTGTGAAAAAAAAAACGTGCGATGTTAGCCATTGCCCCACCGCAAGATGCTAACAGAAACACGTTTGAATTTATTTAATTAGTTGGATTTAGCAGGTGCTCGTTTTAATGAGTTAATGAGGTCAGTTTGACTGCGGGATGGTATTCATTTACTGCTGAACGCTTTTTTTTCTCACCCCCAGGATGTTATAGTAAAAAGACTAACCCACATGCAGCAAGCAACAAATATTGAATATTTATCTTCCCGAAATCAAGCAAATTAAATAGACAGGCGAGCTTCGTTGTTAACTGTGAGATATTACAATTTATATGTGATATAAAAAGTTTTAAAAAGTTGTGAAGCGAGCGACTGCTTCTCTGAAAGAAGCCTTTTGTTGATATACAGAAAAAGCGAACACACATACGTACATACATTTTCGCTTTTATATATATAGATTTGTTGTTTGAAATACCACATATAAAGGCTTCTGTTAAAAAAAGCAAAAGTGCATTGAGTTTTTTCTTTCTTTTGTTTCCTTGCAACGGAGTCTACAACATGTTGGATCTATTAAAATGTAATGACACCGTTAAAAAAAGTATACATATATATATATATATATATGTGCATGTGGGGATGGAGGGGATACAAGCCAGACTCGACTTACCAGATCCTATAAGAGTCAATGCAAGCGATCCAAGCACTACTTTCCAGTTCTCACGGATCTTTGGATGTTTGTACCAGCTGGAAGAAAAAGAAGAAAAGCGAATTAGAGAAAAGATAAAAGGGGAAGGTTATTGATTTTCCTCCCACAGCAGGAAGATGTGATACAAGGGTTGGAAAGTGGGATTAAAGAGCCAGTGTTCTAAGGGAAGAGCACTCTGACCTGCAAAAAAAAAAAAAAAAAGCCAGGGCAAAACCCCGTCAGTATTCCCCAGTTGGAGCGCCTCAGGCGATTAGCAATAAACTAACTTCTTCTTAAAGGGAGAAGGTTAAGCCTGGGAAGGCCACCTTCCTAGAACTGCACAAGACCAGCAATACAGGGAAAAGCCATCCAACTCTAACAGAACTATTCACCCCATCTCTGATTACTGTGACCATTTGTGCCAGAGCCGCAAAAGGGCATAATAAAAGTTCCTTTCTCTTTAGACAAATGATGGATATACTCCCAACCCCCACAAAATAGCAGCACCTCCACCCTTCATGGTAGATGTCTCTTACATATGGGAAAATTTTCTACCCTCATATATTTTTTCGCAGACCACTTGTCTCTGGAATTCCCTCCCTGCTCCCTGTTTCCTCCAATTGTGCCGATATGTAGAAATTTAAATATGATGTGAATGACTGCACAATTCCCCACTCAGATTGCTCTCCTTATAAATCCGGCAACTATTACAGAAGCTTCTTCAGCTTTAGCGGCAATATGCCTTGTTTAGGGTAAGTAAAAAGAATAAATAAAAATTAAAAAATTACCTTTGGAATTTCCTTCTTGCTCACTGTTTCTCAACCATACAACATGCTAAATTTAAATATAATATGAACAAACATCTTACTGCCCAACTCATCACTCAGGCTGTCTCCAATAAATATAGCCCCTATCACAGTAGTTTCTTATGCACCAGTGACAATATGCCAAGATTGATGTGAATAAAAGCTAAAAGAAAACAAAGATTAAAATTAAAAAATTATTGTTACTGTTTTCAAAAAAAAAACTTTGGAATTTCCTTCCAGCTCCCTGTTTCCCCGACTGTACTGACATGCAGAAATTTAAATGTGATGTAAACAAGCATCTTACACACCCAGATTACCCCCTAAAAATCTGGCCTATATCACAGCAGCCCCTTAAACTTGAGTGGCAATACCTTTCGTTTGGAACGAATAAGAGTAACAAAGAAAAAGTTGTTTTCATAACAAAAACACCCGAGGAATTCCCTTCCTGATACCTGCTTTCTTGTTCGTTCCAACATGCAGAAATTTAAATGTCATGTTGCCCAACTTCACGCCTCCACCATAAATCTGGTCCCTATCATAGTAACCGCTTTCACTTCAGTGGCAATATTCCTTATTTGAGATGAATAAAAGTAAAAACAATTAAAAATTAATTTTCGCAATTAAAAATAAACGACTTTGGAATTTCCTTCCTGCTCCCTACTTCCTCGACTGTACCAACATGCAGAAATTTAGATATAATGCTGTCCAACTACTTTACTTGTCTCTCTATAAACCTGGCCCATATCACAGTAGCCTCTTACGCTTCGGTATCAATAAACTATGTTTGAGGTGAATAAAAAAAAAAATTTCTTTAAAGCGAAATTAAAAAAGTGAAATTTAAAACAGTGGTTGTTTTCACAAAAATAATAAAAAAAACTTTTTTAAATAATAAAAAAGATTAAAAAAAAAAAACGCGGACAGAATTACCTCATTTTGATCTTTTCCTCGCTTTTTTAGATGTGACATAAACAATGTATTCCAATGAAATTAAATCCATGATGTCTTCCTGTACAAAAGTCACCAGGTTTCCCCTTCCATCGCCAAACCTTTTCAACCATTTGACATTATTTTCGGAATTGGAGTGTTGCTATTCTCTAGAGGAAAATGGCACCATACTGTCTGAAATCTTGTCATTTCAGTGGTATTAAACTATTTTACCAGAGTTAGATGGATCGGTGGCAGCGGCAGAGGATCAAATAACCTTTCAGACTGGGATCAGTTGAAAATTCAGTGGTTTAAAATTGAGCCGTGAATATAATTTGAGCTCACTCATATTCTCAGTCTGCATGATGACATTGTTAATGATTTTTACAATCATAAACGTTTCAAAGCTTTGTGAATATTATTTGACAAGAGTCAGAAGCTGACTAAAAAAAAAAATAAGCTGAATGAATCTAAAAGAAAATTCTGACTTTCTAGTGTTACAAGATCAGGCTGTCTGAAGATATCAGTTTCCTGACTTAAATGCACCATTGATTTGTTTTCTTTCTCTTCGCAAAACTCAGTCATGTTCTGCAAAAACAAAAACAATTTTTTTCTCTACAAAACAGCCAAACCAAATTGTCTCTCTCTGTTTTTTTAATAGAAGGCATGAAACCACTTGATGTAAGGGAGCTAATTATGATTAGATAAAAAGAGAAAATAAAATCACTTCAAGACATACCAAATCTGAAAGAAACACCATCATTAGTGCTTAATCACAAACATGTTAGCCAAATGTATATTTTTCAGGAACCCAACAAGGAAGGAAGGGGTTACAAAACTGGCTGACAAAAAAGTTTACCCTTGAACTGGTTAAGTGGCTGACCAGAAACCGGTGTTTTGCATGTGACACCATCAACAGAATATAAGGTTGAAATATTTATTTTAGATCTTTAAAGAAGCAACAGGAAAAACATGCTGTTTTTGGATGCTGTTCAATAGTAATGATAATTTAAAAAATTATTCCAAAACCAATTTGCGCAGAACTCAAAAACAGGCCAACCTCACAGACATCGCTGACTTCTGACTTCTCATTTTTTCATTTCAGAGTTGATTTCAAAACTTGCTGATCAAAGACTTGTGTAGTATCTGTTCTGATACTAAACTTAATCTTTTCTATTTCTGGCCTCTTAGACTGAGACAATTTAAATTTTTGTCCCAATCCAGAGTGCCCGTTTTTGGGAGCTGAATTTTCCCTACATTAAAAACTGGTCTTGTGTCTTACTCTGCCCTCGTGAAGATTCAAAGAAGTAGGGCATCTCTCCTGTCTTTAGTCGAAAGAGGAGAAGTCTTTCTTGACTGAAGCAATTTTTATTTTTGTCCCATCCAAAGTACCTTGTTTTGGAGAGCTGGATATCCCCCACATAAAAAACGTCCTAACCCCCGAAAGGAGGCAAGTAAATAAGGACTCAGAAGTATGAAATTGACTGAGGAAATCAGACTTTGAACGCGATTTTTTAAAGGATTAGACTTTGTTTAAAAAGAAAATTAAAAAAAAAACTGAACTCCTACTCATTCTTGATTTCCACAACAATTATTGAATCCTGATTCTGATTTTTTCAAAAACTTTGTGACACATAAATCCATCTTATCATTCTAAAGTTAATTTCTATTCTTACAAAACTGCTAACTCCTTGAGAGAGATTTTATTTAAAATAAAAAATTAAAAAAAGACTCAGAAATTCTGCTAAGGCTTCGCCTCACTCAAGCATACACCCATTCCAGCATCCCAGGGTGACTCAAACTGCCGTTCAACCTTTGTTACATGTATACCCATTCCATAAGTTCAGAGTTGGAGAGGTGGTTGAAAAATATATAACTCCGGAGTCAATTTTTAAAGCACAACTCTAATTTGTGTAAAAATTGCTCTTGAATGGCTCTCTACTTCAGAGATAAGAAGCGATTTATCTTAAAAACAAGAAAAAAAAAAGAAAAAAAATTCCATCCCTAAACTCTAAAGATTTCCAACTTTGAAACTGGTTTTAAAAAATCAATTTCCAATAATGCAGTCACATCTGACCCCACAAGTTAAGTGCGGAGAGTTTGTTGAACAAATATATTTTACATCCTTTTTGGTAATATCATACGTCATGCAACTCACCTAAAAGAAGTAAAACTCTAAAATAACATCAGTCTTTCTCTGCTTACTCCGGAACTGTTTCCAGTCATCGTAAAATTCTCCTTAGCATTGGACTCAAGCAATGCTGGTTTAGGACAAATGATTGTGCAACTTTTGTTTCATTGTAGACTCCTCATGCAGACACTCTTACAGGAAGTATCCATTGTCTTTAGAGACTTAAAAGAAGTCAATGAAATAGGTCAGAGCAAAGTCATATCAAGACTTAAATCTTAGTACAGCAACGTTTGTAGACGATTGAATTTCATAATCATATTTATAGTGTGTGTGTGTGTGTGTGTGTGTGTGTGTGTGTGTGTGTGTGTGTGTGTGTGTGTGTGTGTGTGTGTGTGTGTCCAGCTAAAAGTTAAAAAAAAAAAAGCTAACCCACAAAGTTGGTATATTCGTGATCGGCATTGTCCTGGATCTTTGGGGCTCAACTAGGCCAGGTTTCGTTGAGGGTGTGTGGAGGTGTCCGTTTTTTCAGACGTTTTCAATGTTATCCATCATATAAAGGCGAGGTGAATAACTTACGTTATTATTATTTGCAATGCATTAAAACAAGAAATTGGAATGGGATGAGTGGAGGTGAAAGAGATGTGGAAAAACGGGAAAGGGCGAAAGAGAGAAAGATAGAGAGACATCCTGAAAGAGATAAAGAGATACTAGTTTTAATATAAAGATGTTACACACATTTTTTAACCGGGCAATGATAGGTAGCACTGCTGGGAATGATATAAAACAAATTACATATTATCGTATTTTAATGTCATGAAAATCTTTATTTGTGATAAGATGGTAAAATGTTCGTATCCGATTCCGAGCTTTTCTCCTGGAGAGCTCGTCATTTTCAAGGTGACTTGAGAGATTTGAGACAATCTAATATGATTCCTTGCAGACTTAATCGTTTATGATTGGAGGAAATTTAATCAGTCTCATGTATATTAGACTCCAATTTTGCTTTCAAAGTTGCCGTCATTTGTGTTTATGATTGCAAAACTTTATGTCTTTTGTTTAATTCTTAATGGGGCATGGGTGCATCGGATAGCGTCGACAACTCATTATCATATCCAATTTAATGTCTGTTGTACATGTTGGGATGTGTTAGACGCATAGCCATCCATATAACAGGCGGCAGGGGGGGGGGGTCGTGCAACTGGAGATTTTTATTGAAGCTAATATGAAATTTCTAAGATAATTGATATAGTAGTTAAAAACAAAGGAAAATTCCATTGTGAAATCGGTTTAATGTTTTAACACGTCATTCAATAAGTCCGAGGCCTGCCGATATAGATGGCGTCCCTAAAAAACAAATTCATGGTACGAACCTTGAAATTGTACATCTCAAAATTTAAGTCCAAACGAATTATTAGTTTACAAATGACAGTTATTTAAGTAAAGTTATTGTTGTAAATTTTCAAACCAGTTGACAAATCTGAATTTCGTGCACTGATAAATCATTTCTTTCTGATGGGAAAAATACTATTCAAGCAAAGCAATAAGTTGATGAATGTAGTTGGACTCTGCTATGTTGGAAACAATGGTTAAAAGATGGTATGCTAACTGGAAACGTTATTGTACAAACACACATGTTGTTTAACACTCAGGTCACTCAAATTTTGCAGTTGTCCCAGAAACCATAACAATAAGATTTGTCCAATTGTAAATTGAAGTTGTGTCGGATAGTAAAAAAAATTTCACGAATATTTGTCAATCAGAAAGTTATGTAATAAATGAGTTCACTAATGCCTGAATACACGAAAATATTTTGAAGCATTTGTTCAATAGACCTCCAGTTTTATTTCTCAGTTGCAGCATAAAATGGCCTGTAGAACGCCATACAGTACATTAAGTTGATTAAGAATAAACTGTGTTGTGTTGATACAAAAAATTCTTTTTTAATATATATATATATATATATATATACATATATACTAGCATGGGTGCCCGGCGTTGCCCGGGTATTTGGAGATGTATGTTGAGCAAAAAAAAAAAAAAAGAAAGTGGTCAATTTTTTTAACTTTGACCCCTATTATGACCCCTTAAAATTTATTGTTTTGAGCTCAAATCAAGTTATTAAGTTAGATCCATGTCCAATGAACCCATATCTAAAATTTCAAGTGTTTAGACCCAAAATTGTCCGAGGAGTTTGGTAGAGTTCTCAAAGGTCAAATCGTTGAACTTTGACCCCTTAATCACCAAATTTCTGGCCAAAAACTGATCACGTCGATTTTTCCAAATCTCAGTACCCTGTATCTCAAATTTTGAGTCTGTAGACTTAAAATTGAGAGAGTTATTGCGTAGGAAAATGTACACACACAGACACACAGATACACACACAGACAGACACTTTCACTTTTTTATATATATCTATCTATATATCTATAAAAGTGAACGTGTCTGTGTCTGTGTGTCTGTGTACATTTCCCTACGCAATAACTCTGTCAATTTTTAGTCTACAGACTCGAAATTTGATATACAGGTTACTGAGATTTGGGAAAATCGATATGATCGGTTTTTGGCCAGAAATTTGGCGAGTAAGGGCTCAAAGTTCAACGATTTGACCTTTGAGAACTCTACCAAACTCCTCCGACAATTTTGGGCCTACTCACTTGAAATTTTAGATATAGGTTTCTTGGACATGGATCTAACTTAATAACTTGATTTGAGCTCAAAACAATAAATTTTAAGGGGTCATAATAGGAGTCAAAGTTAAAAAAAAAAATTGACCCCTGCGGTCTCTTCCAAATTACTCAGACAATTTCTGGTCTAAATATTTGAAATTTTACATAAAGGGTATTCAAAGATAGGGCAAGCTTTTTCATCAGTTTGGGTCGAAAATATTTAGTTACCAATATATAAATGTATGTATGTCTGTTTGCATGTCTGCCTTAAACTTTGAATAGATGCGACGGATTTTACCAAGATCAGTATCATTTTAAAGTTCGATCTTTCATACGACAAATATCGAAAAATTGGCTAAAAACATTAATATCTTCCCCTTCAACTAGGCACTTTTCTACAGGGGGGGGGGGCACTTTTTTCGCCGATATTTTTAAAAGTTATCCTCTCCTTTAGATTGTCTAGCCTTAATTTTAAAAAATGTCGCTTCCAGTTTGGCGGTGGTCGTAACAGCATAAAAGTTAGGTTTTACCCCGTCCTTTTCCTCCTTTGCGGTACGGGTTCGAGCCTGCCTTCCTACTACCACTTTTTTTTTTTTTTTTTGCTCAACATATAAATCCAAACACCCTGGCAACGCCGGGAGTCCATGCTAATATATAAAAATAAAAAATTTAGTAAAGTAAAATTAGTCAGTTTTGATTTTTTGCTTATAGTTTAGAACGTTGTGAACATAATACTTGACTTTGGTATATAAATTGGAAAATATTCTGACTCATACCTAAAGATGTTAAGATGTGTTTGAATATTGAATAAATGAAAATACATATGTGGATCATATCTTTAACTAGACATCGTAATAACCTGTATCATTCGGATTATTCAGACTACTGTTCTCATCTTGAGTGTTCTTTTCACAATGTTTCTGAACAGAAATATTCTGGCGGTTAAAGGTTCAACCCTCAGTACAGGTTATATGAAGAATACAATTGTGAATTACTTAAACTTTCTACCTGATCATGGCTGACAGAACGAGAGCATGCTGCCCTCATAGATTAAATAAAGGGTTTGGTTTAAAATTCCATGCAGATTTGCCGAGTTCACCAAGAAAGATTATTGAGTTCGACAAGGTAGGGTAATACTGAAGATGAGAATAGTATTCAAAATAATACAAATTATCAATCGTCATCTAAAAAATCAGAAACAAAATATCTTAACAGCTTTTTTGTTTGTTTTATTTAATACTTATCAGTTTTACACGACAAAAGTATTTTTTTTTTAATATTTATTTGGGTTACTACAACACAATCTCCAGAAATTCTGACCTATATCTGAGAATAAAATAAATATGCTGAAGTAAAAGTACTTGTTGAAACTGATAAGTATGAATGCAAAACAAAAATGTAATTTAAGATGTCTCTTAAAAGATATGATCTGAATTTTTCTTTTATTTTGCAACACATCTTATTCTTTTTACTCTTTCTCATCCCAAATAAAGCATATGACCATTTGAGACATAAGGAACTATTACTTGGGACTGTAGGGAGATGAGCAGCAAGATGTCTGTTCACATTACATTTAACTTTCTGTAGGTTAGTACATTCAGTGAAGCAGGAAACAGTGAAAGAATTCTACTAATCCCAGTGAAAAAACTATTAGAGTAGAAAGCTTTTCGGCATCTATGGACTTCACTAGTGAAAGGGTGAAATTTTGCTGCTTGTTGGGTCAGTAAAGAGTATTACGTCGAGGGGGGCACAGGTGCTATGAGTTTATGGGAGCACATTCCATTAAAATACTTGTAAAACAGGCACAGGGATGTGACATTGCAGCGATGGGACAGGGGTTGGAGCTTGTTTGACAGCATGGAACATATTAAATTTGAGGCTCTTTTTTGGAACCTTATCTAAGGGTAAGAGCCTAGTAGTGGATGTACCAACCCAAATGTGGCAACAAACTCCATGCATGGAAGAATTGTGGCTTTGTAAAGATATAGTATACTCTCTGGTGTGCATAATTTTCTAGCATGGTAGAGAGAGCCCATCTATTTTGCAGTAACCTTGGCAATATCATCAATGTATTTGTTCCAGTTAATGTTGTCTAGTTTGAAAGTTAGTTTCAATACATGTTTCATCTTTTCCACACATGTTTTTTCTACTGAACTTAAACAGTCTGTTGCACGTGTCTGTCTCCATAACAAACCTTCTTCCAACTCTACCTGCTGTTTTCTTTACAATTCCTTTTATGCGTCTGGTATCGTTTGTATAGAGACAGCGAGAGTCTGCGTTACTCATGCATGATCGTCAAATACAAAAGCAACTGCGAGTCACCATTTTTTTTTCTTGTCAAGCAACCAAACTCTACAAAGCACACACACAAGCTATTCAGGAAAGTTACGGTTTTCCCTACATGTTGCCTGTGTCAGAAGTCAAACAATTAGCTATTAAAAATCCATTGTTTAATAGCAACTTTATGATTGGTGTTTTTCATACAAAGTCGAGGATATATCCTATAATCAGTCTGAGAGAGTGTAGGCTATTTGTGCTAGGTGTTTTTATTTATGAGGCTGAATTATAGTTCTCATTTAGTTTATTGCTAATCACCTGAGGGCTCCTACTGCATTTCCTTTTGAGTGCTGGCTTTTCAATCCCCACTCTCCGACCTTGTGTCACATCATTCCACGATGGGAGGAAGGTAAATACTCTTTCCTAGAGTGCTGTTTGACGATTTTTATTTACCTAACCCGGACAGATCCTAGTAATTGGTGCTTCCCACTTTAAATTGATCTTGCGTCAAACTTTGCCTCGTTTGAATGCTAGTAAAGAATATCCTGTGGAGCAAATTAAATGTCAATTTCATGTCAAGATGGCGGATACATTGATAACCTTTTCTCGCTTGTACTTGTCCCAAGCAACATCAAAAGTGGAACATATTTTCACTCCTATGCTTGTTATCGCAAAGTACCTTGTAGTTGACACGTTATTTTACCTCTGCAGCTAGGAAACGAAGCTTTGTTTTGCACCATCACTAGTTTTTGCGCATGTTCTTGCGACGCTTATATCTCTTCCATAATGGAAAAATTGTGACACAATGTCGGGAAAGTGGGATTTGAAAAGCGAATGCCCTAGAGTAAGAGCACTCTAGCCTGCAATAAGTGCCTGGGCAGCCTCATTTGCATTCTGAGCTAAGAGTGTGTCAGGCGATTAGCAACAAACCAATCCCTTTTTCAAAGGATGAGAAGTCAAAGCTTGGGAGTAAGGATTTCCTAGAACTGCACAGAATAATACTTCAGCCAACAGAGAACATGCCACCTCCCTTGACAATGGCCTAAACTCTGACGACTTTGTGTCCAAAGGAAACCCCATTTGTATGTTCTTGTTATGTTCACTTCCATTTCATTGCAGGAAAATGTGACACAAAGTCGGGAAAGTGGAATTTGAAAAGCTAGTGCCATAGGGGAAGAGCAAATTAGCCGGTAAAAATTGCCTGGGCAACGCCATCTGCGTTCCCCAGTAAGGACGCTTCAGATGATTAGCAATAAACTAACTTCTTTTCAAAGGCTGAAAAGACAAAGCCTAGGAGGAAGGACTTCCTAGAATTGCACTGTCACCAAATTCATTCCCTTACAAAATTAAATTCTACTATAATACATTCAGTTCATTCACACACAAGTCATTTTATTCTTTCGTTAAATTGTAAATTAAATATGGCTTCTCTCTTAACAAAAGCACATATAATGCAGTTAAGAAACCAATCAGTGAGTGCCTCTCTCCTCCTTAGATTTTTACATTTTTTTTTTTTTTTTTAATCGTGGATAAATGTTTAGCATTTTGAGTAAAAAGAGTCTTTCCTTTCTTGTTGATTTAATTCTGGAGGTTGCAAGCCTCAAGTTTTCTCAGTTTTCTTGTGTAATGCAGGAACACAGATCCCACTAGTTTTAAATAAAACTTGAAAATTGTAGAAAATGTGCGTTTGATTCAAAGAAAGATTCTAAGGATCAAATGTTTGATTGAATTACCAACCAGTATCGTTAATAATCTGTAAATGATATCTAAGCTAGCGTGAACATACCCTACGATTGTCCTCAGAGAGAATTGCCAACTAAGTGCCCCAAGAAGAAGAGGAATGCCAAAAATGAACTGAAAGCAGACAATCGAGAAGAAACTGGAATACCACTTTGGATTTTGCTCCAGATCCGTAGCAAGACACGGAAGTTCCTAAATCAAAGTCTATTGTAGAAAAAAATCTGGAAATTCTATATACTGTTGTCTGTATATACTTAAATAGACCCCTGAAGAAGGGGAAAATATATTATAGCCGAAACGTGTCAATGTAATACAAAGTTGGGATCTACGCTTACATAACATAAAGGAAAAAAAAAAGAAAAATCATACAAACAAAAGAAAAATATTTTCTTGTGATTATGTAAAGGTTTGGTGCCAGCTCAGAATATCACAGAAACGATTAGCAAATTTAGTGCAGCAATAATTTAAAAAAAAAAAAAAACAAAGTTTATAATTTTTTTTTTAATTAAGGGATAAAACTAATACAAGGAATAAAAGCTTGCAATTGCAAAAATTAGTTTAGGATCCTTAAATTTAACTACTTTACTAAAGAAAGATTTGACAAACATTTTTAAGATAATGAATGAGATCTCTAAATGTGGACTATACTAGGTCATGATTTAAATTGGTCTCCATTGTAATAATCTTCCTTGCTGGAACAATTATTTTCAAAATAAAAGGGAGCGAATTGCACTTTTCGGGTGCATACAATACACTGCAAGGATGATATGGAGATAAAATTCGAAAAAAAAAAGCTGCTAGTTCGACTCATACTAGAAGGTTATTGTTAAGAAAAATATCCAAAAAGCAAATCCATAAAGCAATTAGATTTTCCTTTACAAATAAGAATTAATGCTATGAATAATGGTAAACTAACTGGCATTGCCCAGGAGGCAGTGGAATTATTTTGTTTTAATTATTTTTAGTTGTTTGCACATTTTTATACTTAAGGTAGACAACTCTTATTATATTCTTGAATCAAAAATATGAGTTATACCGTTTGCTGATTTTTATTTTAAATGATTATGTAAAAATGTTTCGTGTTAACATTCGTCTGAGATGGACTAAGTAATTTTAAGGAATAAATTGTAACTAAGAACTTTATTTACATTGCTGATAGGTTGTTCTAGCCTAAAACGGCCAGGAAAAAATAAGACAAGATGGTAGTTAAGAAGACTAAGTATTTACAGGAAGTACAGAAGTAATGTTTTGTCAGAGACTACTTCTGCATTCGTTATAGCAACTCTCTCTCTGTTTGCTACTACTTTTCATAGTGTCGACAAGAGTTCATATCAATATGATATAGGGTAACAATGATACAGTAATAACCAATGAAAATTTCCTAGTACGATGTAAGGTTCGATTTATCAGCTTAAATACTATTTAGGTTTGACTTGCTTATTTTATATGGTAATGTTTCTTTTTAGGTGATTATTCAAAAATGTCTCTTATTAGCAGTTGTCTAGATTAAAGTAAATAATTATAAAAGTTAATTAACGTGGAACAACAATAGCAAATAAAAATTGGCTAGACAAAAACAAAGTTTGATTTCTCTTTTGATTACTACTCTGATAACCTTCCTCTCAGTCGAAAGTCCTCTTACTGCTACCAGCATCACCAGGTTCAAATATTTCCGAGGGTACATACATTTTGGCTACATTGGTTGTAAATAATAATAGCATTGGCCAACGACTCTTTATCTGAGAGTACATCTTTCAAACTCCTTGGCCTAACGTTCACAGGAAACATGAGTTGGAACAATTACATTGAAGGCATTGCCAGGGTCGCTGCAAGAAAGGTGGGCTCTCTCTACCGTGCTAGACAACTACTAACACCTGAAAGTATCCTGTACCTCTATAAGGCCACTATTCGCCCATGTATGGAGTATTGCTGTCACATTTGGGCTGGTGCATCTGCTACTAGTCTCTCGCTCCTTGACAAGGTTCAAAAGAGAGTTGCAAACCTGATAGGCCCTGAACTGGCATCTAAGCTTCAGCCTCTGTCCCATCGACGAAATGTTGCATCCCTCTGCCTTTTCTACAAGTATTTTAGTGGTGAATGCTCTGACGAACTGCAATCACTTGTGCCCCCATGACGTGAGCACCCTCGACAAACCCGACAGGCTGCTAAATCCCACCCCCACACTGTAGAGATCCCTAGATGTAAAAGATCTTTTTACTCCAATAGTTTCTTCCCCAGAACCGCTAGACTCTGTAATTCCATTCCAGGTCCCTGCTTCCCCAACAGTACTGACGTGCAGAAGTTCAAGTGTAACGTGAACCGACATCTTGCTGCCCAAATCCCTACATAGTATACCAGTAGTTGTTGCCCCTGATAGTAGCCCCCTACACCAAAGTGGCAATTTGCCTTGTTTGGGGTGAAAATGTAATAAAAAAAAAATTTTTTAAAGTAAAATTGCTACAAAAATGAGAGTAACATAAGAGCTTGGAGAAGATGTGCTCTATGGCAGCGAGGGTGGCGTGGGGAGGAGAGCAGTTGCTTTTTGGGTGTGTTTGGTTGCAGAATTTACTTGCCTAGTCGTTAGCTGTTCAGGCTTGATATCAGGGGGTGGAGAATCTACCATGGTAACTTATTACCTGGTCATTACTAGAAGGAAAATAAAAAGAAAAAAAGAGAAAATAATAAAACAAGAAATAAATATAAAATCTTCCAAAAAGACGACCCATGGAAATCGTTAATAAAATTCACAATCCTTTCTGCCATCCAAGTGTATTTAGTATAAATATATTGCAGTCTATTCCTGATTTGTCCACCAAGTTTTAGTCAGGAATGTCCAACAGTCTTTGTTTTATAACCGTTTACTAATAAACACACCTAGATAAGACATGCAAAATGGTCAATAGCTCCAACAAACCCTTTTCTTGGCAGTGTCCTGATTTGGTCTGTGATTGCCCTCTTCAATTCAGGAATAATCTGAGGATTGTTTTGGTAGTTGTTATCTTTGAGATAATTCCACTGATAAAAATCTGGAAAATTATAATTTAGTGAGTGTGGAGCTCATTTAAGATGACACCTTCTACTGATGAGACTATCACCAAAGTTTCCCCTATTCAATGTAGCAATAATGTGGGGATTGTTTTGTAAACAATATCTTTGAAATGACCCATGGATAAAAGTCTGAGGGATTAAGGTCTGATGAATGTGAATCACATTCAGCATCATACTCATGATGATGATGATGATGATGATGATGATGCTGATGCTGATGATGATGATGAAACAATGTCCAAAATTCCCCCGCCTTATCACTGAGCGGCAAAAAATAAATTGATTAACCCAGCCATAATCAATACAAATAAACTTCCGTTAGTGACTTGTCCACCACGTTACAGTCACAAATATCCAACGGTCTTTGCTTTATAACCATTTAACGATGAACACATCTGGATAAGTCATGTAAAATTGTCGATAACTCTGACACATTCCTCATTTAACACTGCTCTGATTTTGGCTTTGATGTTTAGAAATAGTCTGGAGATTGTTTTCATCGATATTCTTGTCTGCTTCAGGTAACAATGAAGTTTTGCACCTCAGATTAGTGGGTTGTCGGATTGCAGCATCTGCTGTGACTATTCAAGCCTATCCTGGATCTGTTAGCAAATGCCACAGGTGTACATGGTGTTTCGTTATGAGAACTCTGTTGTCATCCTCTGCCATCTGTGCTCTTTTCTTTCCCTCCAATGCTGGTCACTCTTCTCCTCACTCCTCTGTGAGCATACGTTGACAGCTTTTCACCAGCAGCTGCAGTCTTCAGTATGACCACTCAGTCGATTAGGTTGATGCCACCTGCCATCACGTTTTGCTTGCAAACATCCTTATAGCATAAAGCAGTTCTTCCTGCTTGTCTGGGGCCAATTGCTATATGGCAAGGGTAGCATGGGGAGGAGAGTAGTTGGATAAAAGCAATAAAGGATGAATCATTTCATCATCTATTTGCCAGACATGACCAAGCCACCAGAATTATTGTTGGGTAGGCAAAGTGAACATGTTTGAGATATCTATCTGATCAAGGACGATCTTGTTTGAGATGTGGTCCAGCCAGGTGAATCCTAGAGTTCACCTGAGGTTGCACAGATGACAATTGTTGAGTTTTTCTCTTTAAAATTACACCATAGACAAAAAATCAGGATGTCTGTGTTTGTGGAGAGGAAGTTAAGGTTCGGTGAGTGTGAAGCCCATTCAGAGTTACATTGATAATGTGTGAGCACCCCATATTATTGAATGATGACAAAATAAAGACTGTTGAACATTCATGATTGAAACTTTGTGGACAAGTCATAGACTGAATTTTATTGCATTGAATGTGGTTGAATCGTTGAATATTTTATTCGTTCAATGATAAGGGTGAGATTTTGTGATTGTTTAATCATAACTATCATCATCATCTTCATCATTCATCATCGGAATGCGGTTCTCACTCACCAGATGTTCACGTCCCCGTCTCCCCAATTTTTATCTTAGATTATCTCAAAGATAATGCCTACCAAAACAATTCTCAGATTATTCCTGAATTGAAGAGGATGATCACAGACTAAATAAGAGCAGTCCCAAGAAAAAGGTTAGGGTTGGAATTATTAACAATTTTACATATCTTATCCAGATATGCTTATCAGTAAACGGTTATAAAACACAGACTGTTGACTAAAACTTGCAATTTATTTATACTAAATATGGTTGAATTGCAGGGTAGATGGAGCTCATCAACCCTGGAGGAGAAGTCATCTAGGGGAAGGTGAACCCTGATTTCAAACCTCCCTTGCCTTGTGAAATACTCATGGAAAAGGCTTCAGGAGTAAATCTTAAAGAAAAATTCAGAGTGCAACCCCTAAGACAGTTTGGCATCACCTACAATTTCATTATCCCAGTTCCTGTGAGGGTATTGGTGCCAAAGTGTAACAACGTTGCTGTTCTTTTGGATCCGTTGTTGATGTGTAGAGGGAGAACTTGCTGCATGGACAATAGCTTGCCCTCCATATGACACTGGTCAGGCTAGCATCCAAGGAATGCATCATGCATGGTCACCACTGACTGACGGAAGTCTAATACTACTACTACTACTACTACTACTACTGGTTGGATTTCATAAAGAATTGTGAATTTTAGTAACAATTCTAAAGGTAACATTTTTTGTTGGGGGGGGGGGATCACTCTATACAATATAAACAATCCATAATATTATAGATTGATACCAATATCCAATAACTGTTGAAGATATGAAAACACAATCTGATTATTGTGAAAAATTATATCTTCAACTTCCTGTACAAAATAAATTGACACAAAAGACCAAAAGTAAACATTTTTAATAACAAACTTTATACAACGCTTATTCAATATTTTAGTCATGTGACATCCAAACAATACTTCATTCATGTTGTATTTTGTTTATCTTGAGCAAAACAAACATGAGTGTCGAAATAAAATGAAAAAATGAATAAAAGTGAAAAAACAGTTGGGTTTATATGTAATCATACTTAAACTGAACTCTACAATTGCAACGGAAAAGGCAGGATGGATGAAATTTTGCATTTGCATCTGATAATATTGCAAGTTGTCCACAACTACAACTCGGCTAAGTATATTAGCAGTTTTGCCAGAAGTATTATGTTACAGCGTGAAACAATAAAATTGTCGCCCTAGAAAAGACAACATGATTCCATTTCCATTTGATGAGAACAGGTTTTCTTTTTTTGTTGTTGTAGACCTTCTACTAGTTGGCCAGTTGTGTACAAATTCCAATAGTGACAGAAGCTTTCTATCATGTCTGAAAGTGACACAATGTTCAACGAGTGATATCAGAGATGCACCACTGCACAACTCATGCTCTTTGCCAATCCAAGTTATGACAACAGGATGTGCCCAGGATGATGAAAAAAAAGTTTCCAGCCACAGTTATGGTCTTTGGTGTGATTTCAAGTGAGGGCCACATCATGCCACCTCACATTTTCATAGCCAGGTTGAAAGTCAACACCAAAATGTACTTGGATATACTGAAGAATGTGGTGATCCCCTTGTGCAATCAGGTGGCCACGAGCAAACGTTGGGTGTGGCAGCAGAACTCGGCGTCAGCCCACATGTCCAAAGAGACCCAAGCTTGGCTTCAGAAGGAGTGCTACAATATTGTACCCTTCTTTCATTGCCCCCTCCCCTGTTTCCCCGACCTGAACCTGCTGGACTACTTCATTTGGTCATATGTTGAGAACATCACCAACATGACCTCCCACAACACCAAAGCCAGCCTGATTACCGCTATCCACCGAGTATTCACCAAGCTCCCACCGGTACTTGTGGAAAAGGCATGCTTTCAGTTCCAGACTCATATCAAGTCGGTGATTGAGGTTGAAGGCGGCTACATTGAATAGATGTTAACTCTACTACATAATCAAGTTACCTAAATTGATTTTTTCAATAAAAGTCTTAAAATAAAACTGCAGTGTTGTTTTCTTTAGGGCGACACTTTTATCGTTCCACCCTGCATTTGGCAGTGAATGCTGGACCCTTGCCTTCTTTCATCCGACTGCAGATCTATGATTACATGAACCTGCAATGTGAAACCTGACAAAACCCCAACACATCAGATCAGGAAATTTGATCGAAGCGGTACATTTACCAAGCATATATCATTAAGACAAATCCGTTACACTGTTTTGCTCATGTGGTGCATTCATTCTCCTGGATAAGTCATTGCAGAAGCATGAATGTCTTAAATTGTAGGAAGTTTGATCAGCCAAGTTGTATAGCAGCTGTGTTAGGAGCATCATCTTATATGGCAATAAATACTGGTCTCTCATTCAGTCCTCTCTCCAGCACAATGACAGATGGATCTGCAACATGAAATCTGATTAAACTCAACGCATCAGGTTGGAGGGTTTGCTGAAAGCACTACACCTAGCCAGTTTTTTTATGCACTAACAAATCATCGTTTATCAAGGCATAAAGGCCACTCCAGGATAAATGTCATGTGGCTGGCAAGACAATACAGTGAGAATTGGATACAGTCATTGAAACTGGGCAGAAATTTGATTATTTAAGAGGACGGCTAAACAAGAATTTATTAACATTGGACTTGAACATGACCATGTTATAGTCAACTGAAAAACAGCACCTTGGTATTGTGTTTCACAGACAGACAGTTCTTGGAAATAAACTTTGCTCATGAAAGAGAAATTCTGCTCATGGAAGATAAAGGTTATCTGAAGAATAAATCGGTTATACTGGTATGGTCATGTGGAACTTGGATGCAAGTGACCATACAGAGTGAAATTTGGAAACAGTTGGCCTGTTGGATCATGAAGACTAGAAACTGGAAAGTAAGCTTAAATATAAAAAACTTGTCTGCCTCATGAATAGGAAAAAATGATGTTAACTGAATAGAGAGAGAGAGAGAGAGAGAGAGAGAGAGAGAGAGAGAGAGAGAGAGAGAGAGAGAGATTCTCACATTTTCTGTTTTTCTCAAAGACAAAAATAAAATGGGGATACAAAACATGTAACATGATACATAAAAAAATAAAAACCTCGGATATAATTACTAAAAAAAAAAAAAGAGTATATTAATGTCTCATTACGTTCACGAAAGATATTGAGATTCTTTAATGCCGTCCTACCTGAGATTTTGGACTGATTTGGGAGAAACTGCTGTCTCTTCTGTGTATGAAGCTGCCACTGAATGCATAGAAGACGACTGGAAAACTCGATGGCTGCAGAAAAAAAAAAAAGAAAAAAGAAAAATGTCAGTATGACATGATTAAGAAGCAGGAACATTTAAGGAGGAGTATATGCTTTCCTAGGCATCCATTTAAACAAAAACGATGAATTTCACTCTCCTCTAAAACTTGTGCAGAATAAATATAGAAGATTTTAATGGAGATTCCTTTAAAATTTGTAGCAAAGTCTTTTCAGACAGTGCTCGCTCTGCCATCTTTCATGGTAGTGAGACATGAACCCTAAACATTTCTGATCTGCAGAAGTTGCCTATTGATCTTAAAAAGATTACGGCTCTATAGGTAGGAGGAAAATAGACTGCAAGAAAAGAGCTCGTCAAGCTTGCAGTTCTTAGAAAGAAGCTACTGGAATAGGAATCTGTATTACAATGAGGTATCAAAACGGTGAATCGATGGAGACCATTAGACTAAAGAGTCAAACAAGTTGGAACAAAGGAAGCAGGGAATAGATCAGACAATTCCTTTTTTTTTTTTTTACACGGTGGTCACCACTTATCAAGGCCCGGAAGCCACTCAGGGATAAGGGTTATTGCAAGTACAGTACGTTAGTGTGGAGATTTAATGAAGTGTTTACTTAAGGGGGAGGTTCATTAGGAATTTGTTTACGTTGGACTTGAAGACATCCAGGTTGTAGTCAGGTGGGAAGCAGGCAGACGGAACAGAGTTCCACAGGCGTGCAGTTCTAAGAAAGAAGCTTTGTTCATGGAATCTACGTTTTGATTTAGGCACAGATAAAGAGTGGGGAAATTTTTTGACGGGTGTTTTTCGTGAAAGATTGGCGAGGGGGGACCAGAGATTGGAGTTCAGACGAGCACCTGCCATGGAAATAACGATAAAACAAGGATAGGTTCGCAACGTCTCTTCTGTGGGAGAGAGGTTGCAGGGTAGAAAAAAGGGCATCCTCCACTAAGCCACGAACACATGCGCTAATAGTATTAAAATCATATTTGAAACAAAAACAATGAGAATAAACCTTTTCTTGTTTTCAATAGTTTTTGTCTTGACTTGGTCCTTTTTCGAGGTATGACAGAACTTATTTGCTGTCAGCGTCTCCTTAATTTTTTTTTTTTTTTTTTTTTATTGTCATTTCACCCCAAACAAGACACAGAGTCACTTAGTCGTAAGAGGCTACTATTTGGAATCAGATTTGCAGGGACACTTTATGGAATTGGGCAGCAAGATGTTTGTTCATACTAGACTTGAATTTCTGCATGTCAGTACAGTCAGAGAAGCAGGGGCCTGGGAAGGAATTCCAAAGTGCAACAGTCCAAGGGAAAAAGCTATTTGAGTAGAAGGCTTTATGGCATCTACGGATCTCTACAGTGCAGTGGTGGAATTTTGCTGCTTGTTGGGTTTCTGAAGAGTATTGCCGTCAAGGAGGTACTAGTGCTTGGAGTTTATTAGAACACTTGCCATTGAAATACTTGTAAAACAGGCACAAGGATGCCATATTTCAGAGATGGGACAGAGGTTGAAGTTTAGTTGATAGTTCAGTGTCTCAGAATCACAAAATTTAAACTTGTTAATAATTACCTCACAGGCATACTCAGTGCCTTTCTTAATTTCGATTTTCTTAACTGAAATTGATTGGAGTTGTTGAGGAAAATTTTTTTCGATTCCCATTTCTCCACACACACACACACACACACACACACACACACACACATACATGCACAAGGTATGTGGTGCTAGGTTGGGAAAATCATTCAGCTTTTTATAACACCCAAGTTTGCCCAGCTGGGCAAATTTGAGTCCTTGTACCGGAAAAATATCCAGTAAATAAAACGTTGTTTAGTAAATCATTATGTTTTTTGCATTTTATTTATTTATTTTTTTTTTTTTTGCATTTCCATACAACAATCATGGATATAAATATCACTAAAACATCCGCTGGGTCATAAGTTTAATTTTGGTACCTTACTTGCCTGGGTGGGTTGCCTGTAGGCTGAGATAAACTGTGTCACACACCCACACACACACACACACACACACACACACACACACACACACACACACTAGGGAAATTTATAATAAGATTTGTAACTGAATTTTGTCATCATTCATTGATTCTAATGACAGGAACAAGTATTTTGTTTAGGACGATTATAAGGTGCTTTCAATAAGTTTCCAGCCTTTTTTATATGGACACTTTTATTGGTAGTACACACATGAAAGTCTAGTCCCCTTTGAAGTAATCTCCTCCAGTTGTAATGCATTTGTTGTACCGTTTCAACAACTTTTGAAAGGCTCCATGGAAATCCTCTTGTGTGAGCGTATGAATCACCTTCATCGCAGCTGCTTACGTCTCTTCAATTGTCTCATAACGACAGTCTCTAAGGTTTTCCTTGTGCTTAGGAAATAGCTAAAAGTCACAGAGAGCAAGGTTTGGACTATAGGGAGGGTGAAGAACTGTCCTGATGGTCATCTTGGTCAAACAAAATAGCCTGTGACAAGAATGGAGTTGTAGACTGGTGCATTGTCCTGGTGGAAATGCCACTGACCCGATTTGAAAAGTGCTGGCCTCTTCTAACAGAATCTCTTCCTGAATTCCCTTAAAACCTCAACATAATATTCCTTGTTAAATGTTTTTGACTCATAATGGGGGGGGAGGTATGACACCAATGATTTCGACGATCGTTTTTATAACCACAGTTATAATAACCAACCAATAAAAAGCTTCCAACGTTACTATAAAAATTGTCGAATTTTGGATTCAATCAGTTTGCCATTGTCTACGTCACGAACATGCATTTGATTCTTCGCCGCCATCTTTGTTACTGGAAATTACTTAACACTCAAGATTGAGCCTGCACTGATTCTTCACCGCCATCTTTGTTTAACATAATATCTCAACACTTAACACTGTCTGTCCAGTAGGAATCCAGTGCATGCAGACCAAGTCTGTGCTGTCAAAAAAAGGGATTATCATAATTTCTGGGTGGATTTGCTCTGTCTAGCCTTCTTGGGTGAGGGAGAGCTAGCATGCTTCCGCTAAGAAGTCTGTCTCTTGATCTCTGAGTTATATTAGTAGATCCAGCTTTCATCACAGGTTACCAGAGCATCAAAAACTGTGGAATCTGAATTGATCCGTTTGACCATCTCCCTACTGTCATGACAACGTCTTTCTTTCTAATATTCTTTGAACAATCTTGGGACAAACTTCGCACAAATCTTCCGCATCATCAGCTCCTTGAGAATAATTGTGTGTACAGTTCCCACACTGATATCAAACTGTGTACTTATTGTCTCTATAGACATATGATGGTCCTTATAAAATTCTTTATTTGGCCAATCAACTCTGATGTTCTGACTTCCCTACTCCTCCAATACCTTTCATCATCCCTCACAGACTCTCTGCCTTCCTTGCATCTCTTATGCCACTCAAAAACTGATGCTTGATTCATGCAAGATGGTCCAAAAGCAGTCTGAAACATTCCACACGTTTCTGTGGCATTTTGTCCAAGTTTGAAATATAATTTTATTGCATATCGTTCTTTTAAAGTGTCTTCATGTCCAGATTGCATTTTTTAAATTCACCAGCTGTGACAATCAGGCAAGGTTTCCATGCTAATAAATAAATTGCTTACCCTGGTGGTTTCTTGATGCAAGATTTGATAATTAGGGATGCACTGGCCTCATCAGTCTGAAAAACAAAAACAAATATTTTTTTGGTATAAAAAAAAAATAAAGAAATTGAAAATCATTTGTATTAAAAAAAATGAATAATTTGGATTATTGTCATCTTGGATGTTAATTTCACAACGGGATAGATAGATAGATAGATAGATAGATTGATAAAGATACAGATTGATAGAAAAATAGAGATAGACAGATAAATATATATATATACAGGGTGTCCATAAAGTCCGTGTGCGCCTTAAAATATTTATAATTTTATTTGTGATTGCAATAGAAATAACATGTAAAAAGGATTTGATTTTGGAACAATTCATTTTTAAATTGCACACGGACTTTATGGACACCCTGTATATAGAAAGAGATAGAAAAAGAGAGAGAGAGAGAGAGAGAGAGAGAGAGAGAGAGAGAGAGAGATATTGGTATATATATATATATACTTATTTGCTGTTGTTTTTTTTTTCAAACGATAGATTCGGTCAATATTAACTTCGCCTCGAAGCTCGATTTTTTTGTTTATTTATTTTAGAAAGTCGCCCATAATTTGTTTGGACGTATATATATTATTTTTAAACAGTAATCTACATACACGCGTGTTTCGAGTTAATTAACTCTCATCAGCGTAGCTTAACTGTTTCTAGGGATTGAACTTCAGACCATGATTCCACAGTCTGGCGCCTTAACGGTTAAGGCACCGGACTGTGGAAACATGATCTGAAGTTCGATTCCTAGAAACAGTTGAGCTATGCTGACGAGAGTTAATTAACTCGAAACACGCGTGTACGTAGATTACTGTTTTAAAAATAATATATATATATATATATATATATATATATATATATATATATATATACATATATATATATATATATATATATATATATATATATATATATATAGTGTATCACAAGAGTGAGTACACCCCTCACATTTCTTCAAATATTTAAGTATATCTCTTCATGGGACAACACTAAAAACTTCTTTTTTATTTGACACAATGAAAAGTGTCTGCAGCATATATAACAGTCATTTATTTTCCCCTCAAAATAAAGCCATTAAAAGCTAAATCCCTCGCAACAAAAGTGAGTACACCCCTTACGAAAAGTTGTCAATATTAGCATACAGCATGTCAATATTATGTGGCCACCATCATTATCCAAAACTGCCTTTACTCTCCTGGGCATGGAGTTTACCAGAGCTTCACATGTAGCCACTGGAATGCTCTTCCACTCTTCAATTATGATGTCGCGGATAGTTGAGATTTTGCACACATCCACCTTCTGCTTGAGGATCCCTAAAGATGTTCTACTGGGTTCAAGTTTGGAAACATGCTTGGCCAGTCCATCACCTTTACTCTCAGCCTCTTCAGTTAAGCAGTGGTTGTCTTGGATGTGTGTTTTGGGTCATTGTCATGATAGAACATTGCTCTGCGACCCAGTTTCTGGAAAGAGGGAATCATGCTCTGCTGCAGTATTTGACAGTACATGTTGGAGTTCATGTTTCCCTCAATGAAATGTAACTCTCCAATACCTGCAGCACTCATGTAACCCCATACCATGACATTCCCACCACCATGCTTGACTGTAGGCATGACACACTTATCTTTGTACTTCTCAAATTGGTGTGGATGGCTGTCACCCTAGGAGGAAACCTCTTCTGAAGACAATATACAAGAAAGCCCGCAAACAGTTTGCTGAAAACATGTCAACAAAGCCCATAGATTACTGGAACCATATCCTATGGTCTGATGAGATGAAATTAAATTTGTTTGGTTCTGATGGCCTTGTGTGGCGGCGACCAGATGAGGAGTACAAATAATGCATGTTTCTAGACTTGAACTTATCATTTTGTTTAAATATATTTTTGACCAGATCCAAGCGATAGGCATAAATAAATTTTGCTCGAGTAGTTACTTCCCTTAGATCTTATTACTAAACAATAGAAAAGGAAAGATAATATGCATACACATATGTACATAAATAATTAAACAATTATAATAAGTAAAACATAATAATAGTATAATTATTACTAATAAATGTTGTAATAATATTTGACAATAACAAACACAAATACCAACCCACATTTCAAAAATATTTTACACCCATACAAATCTGTCTGATTGCGAAGCTACTATTTCTGGCTTCCAGAATAGACACACTTCCACCGAGTGATTGCACATATTTCTTTTCTTTTACTTTCTTCTGAAGATGAAATATACCTTGGAAATTCAAAGACCTTAACGGCACGACACCATCCTAATTCGAAATTATTTAAATCTTTCAATATTGTTGTTATTCTTTTTACCTTGTCTCATAACCCACAATGTTTTTTTTTACAAGACTGCATTGCCATAGTCTTCAAACACAACACCTTTTCACACTATGCACAATGCTTTAAGCAAACTACAACATCCTTCTCAAATTGCAAAAGTTTTTTTTTTTTTAATATTGTGACATTGTCTTTATACATGGGTATTTGGTGTTCGCTTCTTTTGCATGGCCGTGATCCATCACTGCTTTTTCTTTTATGTCACACAAATTCTTTGTTCGTTCTCGTAATAATTCATCATCAGTATAGCTAGCTAAACTTTTTTTGCACAGAAAGGCAGACAAAGACGTTCATTTGTTTCATACTTCTCAGCAGCACCATGACGTGGCCATGGTATAACATGCCATAGTTTGGCCACTTGTCCCCATGCACATTCTAATTCGAATATTATATTTTACTAGATGGCTTTGCAAGCTCACTATCATGCTGCAAACTCTCTATTCAAAATAATTAATACAAGGTGGAACAATTAAATTGTTGCTGTAGAAAAGACGACATGATTCCATTTCCGTTTGATGAAAAGCGGTTTTCTTTTTTTTGTTGCAGACCATCTACTATTTGGCCAGTTGTGTACAAACCTCAAGAGCGATAGGAGCGTTCTATCATGTCTGAAAGTGACACAATGTTCAATGAGCAAGATCGGAGATGCGCCAGTGTACAACTCATGCTCGCTACCGATTCAAGTTATGACAATAGGACCACTGCCAGCACCCTCAAAATGTAAATCCAGATAGTTCAACAATTGAGGGCACAGCTCAATGAAGTTTCTGGCCACGGTTATGGTCTTTGGTGTGGTTTCAAGTGAGGACCACATCATGCCATCTAACCTCTTTGAAGTCTGCTTAAAAATCAACACCAAAGTGTACCTGGATGTGCTGAAGAGTGTGGTGATACTCTGGTGCAATCAGGTGGCCGCTGACAGACCCTGAGCGTAGCAGCAGGACTCGGCGCCGGCCGACACGTCCAAAGAGACCCAAGCTTGTGTACCCTTCTTTTACTGGCCTCTCTCCTCCTCCAATCCGAACCTGTTGGCTACTTCATTCGGTCATACGTCGAGAACATCACCAACATGACCTCCCACAACACCAAAGTCTAATGTAAACAAGTTCTTGTTGTGCCGTCCTCTAAAATAATCAAATTATACCCAATTTTCACCATTAACAATTACTATGCTGTTGTAACGCTCTTTAACCCTTATCTTCAAGTGACCTTCAGGCCTTGATAAGTTGACTTCCTTGTAAAACAAAAAACAAACAAACAAAAAAAAAAACAGACTGGATGCTCTTATTGTGTAAACTTGAATTAACTTGAAATAAGGTGTTTTGGCCTCATCATGAGTTGAGTCAGCGAATACTATTTACTGACATGCTACATACCAGTTGATGATCTGCTCTTGACAATCAGGCCAGCAAAAGAAACTGTGCCATTTCAGTGGTATTTTATCTGCATTCTCCCAGGCCTTGATTTCTTTCTTTGAGAAACTGTTAATTGCTAACTGTTTGAGGCTCTCCCCACTAGAGAATGACAGCAGGGCTGCCCACAAATTTTTTAAGAGGTCAGATTTCCTCAATTCTGGGGTGCTGGCTTATTCTCTCCATCTTTTGACCTTGTGCCACACATTCCTGCGATGAGGAGGAAGTTAATACCGACCTCATCGTTAGTGCAAGAAATGAGCCCAACTTTTGCATTTATTCATTTACATGAGAGGACAGAATAATTCTTCAAACGTTAAACGCAAGCTGTATTTAAAAATCAATAATAGAGAAGTCAAGATGAATTTAATTGTCAATCGATTTACTAAAATCAATTATAATAATCAATTTGTTTGTTTTGTTTTTATAAGTTTAGTACTTCATCTTTTTTATTTCAAACTTAAATTAGCTATGAAATATTTTTTTTATAATATTGAATAAATCCATAATGTTATGACTCTTAAAGGTCAATTGATTTTTTCCCTTTTTTAAGCACATTTTTTGAGAAAGAGTCACGAAGCAAGGTGAGTAGAGCATTGTAGTTAGGATTGTGGAAAGAATAATGAAAAGAAAAATAAAATAAAAAAGGAGGGAATAAGGAAATATGTTTCTTTTTTAATTATTATTTATCAAGGCAAGGACCTATTTGAGGATAAGAATTAAGGAGATTGTCAGCTGAAAGACGAAGAAAACTATGGGAGTAATAACATTGAGCAACGTTATTATGTATTGGAATCTACGGTTAGACCAAATTGCACACTGACATGAGCATTCGCATGACAGTTTTCTAAGCCTTACTACTTCCATACTGGCTAATGACAAATTGGAAGTCGGTGTTTTGATTATGACACTCTTACTAAAAGATTGCTCTACAGGGTTTATGGGCTCCCTCTAGTGTGTTTGATTTTTTAACAAAGTTCTCCCCACTTCCCTGGGTGTATTGCCTTCACCATGCTGAGGAACTCCATTTACCCAGTGTATGGTAACCTACCAATAATCAAAGCAAGGTTATTCACCTCCCTAATATCTTATACATACCTGCTTACCTGCGCCTAGTATTCCCAAATGGTCACCCATCCAGTTATGACCAGGCTGAACATCACTTAACTTGGGTAATTATCAAGAACTGATTTGTCAATACGATTATGCCGTATATCGTTTGATCAAGGAATTTAGTTCTCTCCCACTGTAAGAACTGTGACACCCTGGTGTCAAAGAGTGGCCCTCTGACCTGCACAAACGTGCCTCAGCAACCCCGTTGGCATTCCCTGGTAAGCACTCCTCAGGCGATTAGCAATAAACTAACCCCTTCTCAAAGAGAGAAGGCAAAGCCTGGGAGGGTGGATCTCCAACATTACACTGCAATCAACAGGAACCAAGTCATTAAAGGAATGGTCTAATGTCTGTTGATTTGCGGTGGGGGTCGAGGATCCTTGAAGTTTGAGTAATATACTAGTCACAGGTGTCTAGACGCTTCACCTAGTAAACTAATTGTGATCCCAAATCTTCACGGGTTGTAAAGATGTCATCGCTGGACATAACGATACTTTACATACAATATTTTCTATACACACATATTCGTAAATCAATATTGTGGAGAAGTGATGAGTGAATGACATTACAATATTTTCCCCATGTTTTTTTTTAAAGGATGACGTCGTCTTTTATGACGTCATCCACTCTACATAGGGAGAAACAAACAACTTAGGTAAATAGGATCTACAAAGTTTTGGTAGTATACTAGAACCCCAGAGGTTTGGATCTTCTTCTGGTAGCCGACCCATAACCTTTTGGGTCATGAATCATCTCATCCAGCTGTTTTAATAGATAACATCATACTTTAGTGTCGTCATCATTTCCTGACGTCATCGAGTGTGCACAGGGAACAAACAAATAAGATCCAAAATTTTAGTAGCATAAAATGCATTATATCTATGTATTGCAAGCCAACTGACATTGCCGGCTCATAAAATATGTTTAAATATGATACGTATTATAATTTATGCAGATTTCATAATCATTATTATAGAGTCAATTCTCTTTTGATTATTATATTGTACCCAATATATAGTTGTGATTTCAAAAGTAAAAAAAAATCTGACTTCAGTATCATCAGCTAGAATTGAAACAAAAAAAACATATAGCTCTCCAGTCTTTTTTTTTTTTTTTTTTTTTTATTCAATTTTCACCCCAAACAAGGCACAGTGCCACTTTGAAGCAGGGGGCTACTATTAGGGAATTAATTAGCGGGGTCATTATGAAGGGAAAAGAGTAGAAAGATGTTTGTTAACATTACACTTGAACTTCTGCATATCATTGCAGTTGGGAAAGCAGAATCCCGGAAGGGAGTTCCAAAGACCCGCAGTTCTGGGGAAGAAACTATTGGAGTAAAAGGCTTTCTTGCACCTAGGGATCTCCACTGTAAAGGGATGAGACTTAGTAGCTTGTCGGGTTTGTCGGGGGTAGTTACGTCGGGGAGGTACAAGTGTTTGCAGTTCGTCAGAGCATTCACCATTAAAGTATTTGTAGAACAGGCAGAGGGATGCAACATCTCGTCGATGGGACAGAGGTTGAAGCCCAGATGACAGTTCAGGACCTATCAGGTTTGCGACTCTTTTTTGAACCCTGTCCAGGAGCGAGAGACAAGCATCAATGCACCAGCCCAGATGTGACAACAGTACTCCATACATGGGCGAATGGTTGCCTTATAGAGGTATAGGATACTGGCAGGCGTAAGTAGTTTTCTAGCATGGTAGAGGGAGCCAACCTTCCTTGCAGCAGCCTTGGCAATGCTCTCTGTATCTATTCCAGTTCATATTCCCTGTAAACGTTAGGCCGAGGAGTTTAAAAGAAGTACTTTCAGGCAATGTGTTCTTGGCCATTGCTATTGGTGGTAGAGAAGGTTTCTTGTAGTTATTGAAGGAAACAAGCTTAGTCTTAGCAGCATTGAATGAGACCAACCATTTTTGTCCCCATTCCACTACGGATTGGAGGTCATCCTCTAGTGTTTCTGCCATTTTCTTGGATATGTGTTCATTTGTTTTCCCCTCATATCTGTTATAGAGAGTGGTGTCATCGGCAAATATACCCATCTCCGAAACAATATTATCAGGGAGGTCGTTTATGAATATCAGGAACAATAGAGGTCCAAGGATAGACCCCTGAGGCACTCCCGCATTTATGTCATATTGTTTGGATGTACGTCCGTCGAGGACAACTTTGATTTTTCTATTACTTAAGAAGGATTTAATTACGTTATGAATTCTTCCAGTGATTCCATATGATCTTGATATGGTCTTATTTGTTACCCTCTGAGCCACGCCCATGCATATTTAAAGTTAAAAAATAACGTTGTTTAATCAATAAATGTATATTTGCGCATATGTAGAAGAGATTTTTAAGTTGGCTTACACCTGCCAAGTTCCAATTTTTTCCATTTTGACCTCTTAGCAGCTATTTTTACCGGTTAAAAACAAATTGAAATTGTTTCCCCTATATATCAAATTTCAAATCTGTAGACCAAAAATTGACAGAGAAGTTTAATACCTCAGACAGATAGAGAGACAGAAAGACTGTCACTTAGATAGATAGATAGATAGATAGATAGATAGATAGATAGATAACTAGATAGATAGATAGATAGATATATTGTTATTTATCATTCTAAACCAAAAGTTGTATTTAATTCCCACTCATAATATTTTATTTATATTTTTATGAAGTACATCAGTGTTTTGTTCAATAGCGGAAGCTCACCAAATAAATCTTCAGAGAGAAATTTGTCCCTCGGAAAATCTTGGAAAGTTTTTTTCCATGGAATTAAAAAGGATTTGGTGAAGAAAAAATGTTCACACACACACACACACACACACACACACACACACACACACACACATACACACACACACACATACAGAGGAAAGAATTAATAAGATGGACGATTTATAACAACATGGACGATCTATAACAACATGGAGATGGAATTTCTTTTCCTCAGATGAATGCATCAGGTTTATCATGTACAAATTAACATTTTGTTGATAACATCGGATTGAAATCACATCTGACGAATTGATGGGAGAAAAATTTCTATGAAAACATAAAATCATAGAATTTTCATCTCAGTAATGAAATGGCTGTAATGAAGAGATCCATAGTGAAATAAACAAGACTTATATAAGAGAAAAAATGTAAATCTTTGAATTTCAACAAGATCTTCTAGTATGTATATATATATATATATATATATATATATATATATATATATATATATATATATATATATATATATATTAGTGGAATAACTGAATTGTATTAAAATTTGGTTAATGGGGAAATGGGACTTTGATCATTACCATTGAAGAGTGATCAGTTTAATAGCTGTTCTGTTTTCTGTTTCAAAATAAGTTAAGGTTTCTTATGTTTCACTGTCTGTTATATAGTTTGAATTCTTTTTCGTAGTTGTGAATTTTCCCGTGGTAAGTTGGTTTATGCAACTGCTAAGTTTCCGATAAGTTGAACTTAGTATCCCTAGGAATTTAAACTGCATTTTTGTTTTCATTCAAAAATTTCTCAAAGCTCCTTTAGATGGTATATATAAAAGCAGATCAGATGTATAGTAAACTGTAATTTAATGCCAATCGTGATATAAAAGAAATCCTACAGTTACCAGACAAACCCTAACTTGTCCTCAGGGTCAATCGCCAAATGAAAACTACACAATAGATAGTGAAACCTTATATAAAAACAGAACTTAAAAGAACCAGAAAGGTTAATGGCATTATAGTAGTTATATAAGACAAAATTCGATTCTCAAAATATTAATAAATCAAACGTCCAATAAAAGACACTCATATACATATCAAAAATGTTCCCCAAATAAGCTCATTAGAAGTCAAGATTAACTTAATCCAAAAAAATTAAAAAATTATGAAAAGGAATTCTTAAAATATGGAATGTGGAACCGAAATTCCTTCCATAAAAGTTATCTCGTAAAATTTTTAGAAGTTGGACCTAAATAACATTTAAGCTGAAATATCAAACTTTGATTCTGACTAGCCAATTTGCATTTTTTTTTTTTTTTGTTGTACTATGTAATTGAGGTTTGGTATGCTTTGGTGTAGCCAATTCCTTGTCCCTGTTTCAGCCGATCTGATGTAGCCGATTCAGTGTGTGGCCAATTTGGCAGGGAGATGATTTGGCGTCAAATTAATGCTTTGTTGTTATAGTCAAAGCTTTGATGTTTTTTTAAATTAATTCCGTAAACAGATATTTTTTTCTTTAAATAAAATTTAAATAAACATTATTAAAAGAAAAAAATTAAATTTGATTTCAGAAAAAAAAACTTCAAAATTTTTCAAGTTTTTAATCTTTAAAAAGTTAATAAGAAAAAAATTAACCGAAAAGAGTTTTGCAAAAGCATGATTTTCTTAAAAACAATTAAAATGATGTATTTTCATTTTGTTTTGCTTAATTTTTTTTTTAAAAGTTATAAAATTTTTATAAAAATGTGATAGGCGTGGTCGATGCTGAATTGTCCCTCTGCCAAATCAGCCATACCGTTGAATCGCCTATGCCAAATTGACCATGCCGAAACGTCCCATTCCCATGTAATTTGCACTATAATAATGTATTCCACTAAAGATGTTTTTTAATTATATCATCCCATCTGGGCAACTGGTGATATGGAAGCATTTTTTAATTATGACTGAGTAATTAAAACCAGCAAGGGAAATAACTCATGTCTTTCATTGAAGAATATAAATGTCTGGCAATGTCTTCTCAATCATCAATTTTTTTTATGAGAAGTTTATAAAAGTAGTTGTTGATGACCACATAACATCAACTCTTTTCAACCCTTTTCCCAATCTTCATAAATTATCTTCAATATTTTGTTGACATTTATGAAAACGAGACAACCACCCGTGGCAACACTCTGAAGAGCATTAACGATCATGACCTTTCTGATTCCCTCTTTTCTGGCCTGGATCATGTAGCTGGTTACTTTTAATACTTCTAAAACCAAGTTTCTCTCCTTTCACTCACAATACTAGAATCCTCACACTGTTCTAATTGAAATGTATGGCTCTATCCTTAAGGAAGCTCCGACTTTGATAAGCTTTTCGGACTGAACTTCATTGCAGACCTGAAACGGAAGTCTTCTGTCAAAGATTGTTGGAAAAATGTTTGGATCATTCTACCATTCCAGAAAGTATCTCACTTCTGACACAATCCTCTACCTGTAAAAGTCAAATACATCCTAAGATGAAGTATTGTTGCTACATCCGGGGAAGTGCTGCTCAGGGTACTCTTTATTAATAAAGTACAAAACTGACTTCGAAATTGTGGGAAATGTCATCTTCTCTTCTGTACAGTCTTTTTCACAGAGAAGAGGTGTTTCTAGTCTTTCTCTACTCTATCGTTATTTTCATGGTATGTGCTTGAATTCACTCGAATCTATAGTCCCCACTTCCTGTAAAACATTCACACTAAAAACTACAGACACTAAATAATTTTCCTTTCTTTCTCTGTGTGCCTAAAACTAAAGAAAATTACCCTGAGCAAAGTTTCTTCTCAAGAACTACTCGTTGGGTGAACACAATACAATGGGAGTGCTTCTCAGCTGACTACAACATAGTCGTTTTCAAGTCCAATGTCAACAAATTCCTCTTGAATCAAATTCTGCCTTGTCTTAACCATCGTTACCAATCCTCATGCTATTGTCTCATCATGCCCACCTGACAAACTCATTAGCATGTATCCTCAAACAGCCTTTGGGCCCTGATAAGCAGTATCTTGTTAGAATTTAAAAATAATAAAATAATAATCACTTAAATTTTATTTATTTTTCTATATAAGTTTCAAAATAAGAAAATAAAAATTAGAAACTAAAATGTCTTCACTACCGCTCGAGTAATGCTGGATATGTACAGTTATATATATATATATATATATATATATATATATATATATATATATATATATATATATATATATATATATAGCATATATATATATATATTAGCATATAAGCGACGCTCTTTGTGCAAACAAATCGAGCGGAGGTATTTCGGACGATATCAAAACATCGTTAAACTCACTACTCGTTCAAGCAGCCGCCAATAGCGTAATGGTTAGAAGCCTTGACTGCCGTATAAACGGTCAGGTTTCAATCCTGGCTTGAGGTAGTTGCCTGTCTAACCGCACTGATGAGCTGTGAAACAGCGAAACAGTACTGTATGTGGATGACTATATATATATATATATATATATATATATATATATATATATATTAGCAGATATACGCGACATTGCCTGGCATTAAACGTAATGTTAAATTCCTTTTAAAAAAATGAAGTAAAAAAACGGAAAGAAACTGCGACATATGCATGCGAGTATCATGTTTTTTTTTTCTAGACAGTTCAATTCTTGTAAGTAAAAAAAAAATATTCGAGCTAAAATCGAATCCAAAACCTAAACATAGTGAGTCAAGTACAATAGCCATTAAGCCAGCTTGATACGATCTTTAAAAGTGTTTTCAAACCTACTTATTCTTAACATAAGGAAACTGTCATGTGAACAATTTGCACATGCACAGTCGTGAAACAGTCGATAAACAGATAAAAACCCGATCACTTTAGACCCCTTAGCAGCCCTTTCTTCCGGATGAAAACCGATTAAAAAGTCTTCTACATTATTGAATACCCTATATTCTAAATTTTAAGTCTGTAGATAAAAATTCGTTGAGTATGTAGATTGAGAAGTGTCCTCTCGCGCACACGCACACACACACACACACACACACACACTTTCATAGATATATAAATACATGTGTGTATGTGTGTGTACTATTACAACATTTTCAATAGTTCACTACTAAATATAGCGATTTCCAAAGAATTAAAATAATGAGCATCTGCAGACATGATCAAACGGAAACGAGAATATGAAGAAATAAATTCTTATTCGTCCCTTCCTTGTTTCCATCTTCTTTCCTTTCTTGCAATTAAATGTGGCTGAAGTCATTTCCATAGAAGATTCTATAATATATTTTCCCCCGAGGTGTGTTACTAATGTATCCCCCTCCCATTGTGATATCGATTGATTTTCAATCTAAAAGCGTTTCACTGATTTTATAACCAATCGAGTGTTGTCGAGAAAGTTGAAAACGCATGAAAAAAAAAACAAAGAAAAAATCAAACTCTCGAATTGTATCAACAAAAACAATTTGCAAAAACAAACGAATCTTATCAGCAAGCAAAAACGATGCCAATTGTTTCTTCTAAGAGCAGTATTTCTGACAAAGGGGAAAGAATTGCTGTTTTCTGGGTTGGAATTTGTCCATTTAACACTTATGGTTGGCTGGGGGGGTTTTTTTTGGGGGGGGGAGTACCTTGAAATAGCATCTTTTAGATCCTTAGATCAAGTGATTTCATACCTTGTCTAAAATGATTACCATTAAGAAAACTTTATTTCCTTGGCATCATCATCATCATCATCATCATCATCATCATCATCATCATCATCATCATCGGTTTAAGGTTCATTTTATATGTTGGCATGTGATGGACAGCTTTAAGAAATTGACTTGCAAACTAACCCATCTATGGCCAGATATTTATTCCCCTTTCTCTTTTTAATCATTTTTTTCTCACGCTTTCTTTGGCTTTTTACAGTGAACTGCACATGCTACCTTAACATTCTAGATCTACTAACCCAACAATTATCATCCCATATTTTAACGTGGCCACACCATCAAAGTCTACTCTTCTGCACACATCTCCCTGTACTGTCCAGATTTAATCTTCCTCTGCGGTCATCAGATCTAAGTCTGCCTTTAAGACTTGTATTGCACATCCACCATATCATTTTTATATTATTTCTCTCCATGCAACACATGTCCTCAACTTTCACTGGCCAGGTTTCACTTCCATCCATACAGCATCACTGGGGCTGCGACAACAGCATATTATTTTCATTGTTTTGACTCTTGAGTATATATCCGTTAATATCTTATATGTTTTTATATAGACTGATGTGGTTCTCGGTTGATTGACTGTGTCTTACTGTGTCGGATATATACCCGAGAGTCAAAAGAATGAAAAGAATATGCTGTTGTCACAGCCCTAGTTATCACACTGCGTGCACATACACATGCACATGCTAATAGACAGTGGTGACACTCTGCTGGTTAGTATTCGCAGAAGCTGACTAATTTGCATAATCACATGTATTTGACCATCGATTTTGAAATCTTAGAGCTCAAGGCTCACGTCTGTGGGCTGTTGCTCTCTCTCTCTCTCTCTCTCTCTTTCTCTCTCTCTCTCTCTCTCTCTCTCTCTCTCTCTCTGCTACAAAGGGCACACACCAGTCATGATCTGTAACATTGTCACTACATTAAGTAAAGAAAGATGATTCTCTTTCTTAAACTAGGTTCACATCTGCATGTTATTGTTCACCTTCTCTCTATATATATATATCTCTGCTACAAAGAGCATATGCCAGTCAACCCACTTATCCCATTGCCATCATCACCTCTGACATTGTCATCACATTAAGTAAAGAAGATAATTTTCTTTTTTAAACTATATACGCACAAAAAATGCTTTTATTCAAAAAATTATTTATTTGCTTTTCTTTTCTTGAGTCAAAAAAGAACAAGGAAAAAGTATAACAAAAAAAAAAAAGAGGAAGTAAGTTTATCAGCAAAGGCAAAAATATAGAAAATGAGATTGGTGGAATGAATGGATAGAAAATTGTTCACCAAAGAACACAAAAGGAAGCTGAAGTAATATAGTTGAACAAGGCGTGGCAGTTATTTTGGAACAAAGGGTCAAAAAAAAGTAGATATATATTTAGATTTAGCTTCTAGGCAGTTTTAGATTAAGTCGTGAAGTTTGCAACAATAGATGATACTGGTCATGACTTGAACCAGATTGAAAGATATTTAAGATGTCGATATAAGGAAATGAATTGATCAACCGATGACAAGTAAGTCTCGACAGACTTTTCCTGTGATGATGTCACATGCACACATGTTTTCTTATGAGTTCTTTTATTCTATTTTTATATCTGTGAATCAGTGCATCCCCTTGACAGTCGCCAATGTGTGGGAGATGACAACACGGCCAGAAAAAGAGGAGAAGATGGAGAAGAGGACTATGAAAACAACGTTGGTGTCAGTGATGCTGTTGAGTGGGTAGCACATGGTTATCACAGAGTATTTATGGAGTGGAACGACTATCTTCCACACACCGGCTCTAAGTGGCAGGTAGTGGAATAGTCTTCAGACATGGATGTGAGCTGCAAATACCCAATAAGCACTCCCAAACTAACTGGCAGTCTACTCAGAGGGTGTATATGGGTTACACTCTGAGGTATATTTCTATGAAATACATACAAATGCCCGATGTAAAGTTTAGAATTGGCGGATATCAGCTGTCATAAAAGTTGACTAACTAACTTGGTTGAGTGCAGAGTGTTGTTCTTGGTTGGCGTTGATCACACAAAAGCATTGAATCAGGAAGGGCATCCTTCAGAAAACTTTTACTTGAAATAAAACTTAACGGATATTTCCATGCGTGCAGTTAGCCAGTTACCAGGACGAGGATGATGTCCCTCAACCTGCATGTTCATCTCAGAAGAACTGATGAAGAAGAGTTTTACTGATCATCGCAGTCAGGTTGAGTCGGTTTTCTCCCTCCCTGTCATAAATCACGCTTAGAAACATTGATGCAATATTTGCAAGGAGAAAAATCTATTAGAGATTTGCTTAAAGGTGTAGAGGACTAGGATATATAAATCCTAATCCCGTTACAAAAGAAAATAATGACACAAATGGAATGAAGGAAACAAAAACTCAATTGCTGGATGAAATAAACGTGTCATTTATTTTCTGTTGAAAAATGAATGTTTTAGGTATAACACGTGTTCATGTCCGCGCTGGTGTAACCATCGTTTGTTGCGGGACTTGTAGTATAGAAGGAAAAGGAGATGTGTGTTCATCTCACGTTCGAGTCACCATCGTTTGTTCGCGCGTGGCAAGAGACGTGAGTAATGTAGTGGAAATGGGAATGATAGTCCCACGTGTAGACAAAGAAAAATATTGAGGGTTGACATCAGTTAAGCTGCGCACCATGTTAGCAGTCAGCTATGCTAAGGTATTCTCAGGCACAAGTTGTATATATATAGAGAGAAAGAGTGGGAATGTCAATCCAGTTCATGGGGAGAGAAAGCGCATAAGGTATACATACTGCCTGTTAACTCTTGTCCCACGCATAGTAGTGGGTGGTGAAAAGAAAGAAGCTGCTTATTGCTCTTGCTTTTATAGTTGTTTCCGGTGGTCTTTTGCACATGTGTGGATTTCCTTTAAAGGGGAAGTGACGCTGCCCGTGTGTGCGTATGTGAGTGTGTGTATACACGTGAATGTGAGTGTATATACGCGAACGTGAATATATGTACGTGTGTAGACGTGCGCGCGTATGTTTGTGTGCATGTATGTATATGACAAGAAATATGGTTTGAAATGTGAATGCGTGTTTTTGTGTGAGACTAGAAAAGGCTCGCGCAAAGGCAGGAATCATGGGTTTCTATTTAATCAAATTCGGCCCCGACTGGTACTACCACATTGACTTTAATCGAGAATGGTCCTAAGATTAGTAGTAACTATGAGGTGACGACATGCCTGAGATCTTCCGAATTGCTTTTTAGTTTATAGGTACGTGCAATTTAAAGGTAAAACTGATTGGGCCGATGTTTATGAAAGCTGGCTTATCATAATTTTTTTAAATAAGTTACTTTTGTATTTGGAAGATTAAAGCCTAAAGCTAATCTCTAAAAGAGAAAAAGTTATGATTAGAAATGTTTTCGCAGCAACCATGAAACCCGAAAATTCAGCTACATTTGAAAGTTAAATAAACTAATTATAAAAATCCCTTCAGCTATTTCAAAGATTATTAGAAAAGTAAAGTCTTAAAATACTGAATTAGAAAAAAAAAAACCTTATTTTTATTAAAAAAAATTGTTTTATCACCCACCCACCCACCTCCAAAGAAAAACAAGACTTTCTGTGTGTATTTTATCATAACAAACGACAAAACGACGCGCAGAATTTCTATGGAAGCCTAAAATGTCAAAAAAAATCAATTTTATTTTGAATTGACAAAATTAAATATTATTATATCTTAATTTCTGTATTTTTGAAGATTATAAAAAGATTCATTAATTTAAATATATATTTTGTTGTACTAAAAAGGAAGTGCTTATTTAATTGGAATATTTTTTAAGTTATACAATTTAGATTTTATTTTTACCTATAAAGATTGATATTTAACTTTTATTAGTTTTAAATTCAGGAGCATTTTTAAGAATAGTCTACAGTATTATTGACGAAAAATTCCCAAATTCAATAATATTCTGCAAATATTGACGAAGTCCGTTTATCAATTTTTTTTCCTTAAAATTTGAACTAAAACTTTTGTAAATGCCTACAGCGTCAATTTTATTTATGTTTTTTACTTGATGACTCGATTTATTCTTAATTTATTATTAAAATTTCTATGCAGGTTAACTTATAATACATACCTGACTTTGTATAATTTGCATTATTCAGACTACTCTTCTCATCTTAAGTATTATTCGAATTACGTTTTCGTTGGTGTAACCTCCGACTTTCTTTGAGTGTATCTTGTCGAAATCAGGAATCTTTTTCTCAACCTTGGAAATCTTTTAAATGACACTCTTCTAGAGGTTGAAGGCTCAATCCTTAGTGCAGTTGATACTAATAATTAAGCTGTGAATTACTTAACACTTTTACCTGGTCATAGATGACGGACCAGTAGCATGCTACCTCTGTTAATTAAATAATGGATTCCATTAAAAATTTCATGCAAGACCTGTCACGTAACCGATAAGGTACCTGGTAAATTTCAGTTGTAAGTTACACTCTTCTGGAGGTCGAAAGTTCAATCTTATTGCGGGCGATACTCAAAATACAATTGTGAATTACTTAGGACTTCTACTTGGTCATGGCTGACGTAATGAAAGCATGCTACACACAGGAATTAAATAAAGGGTTCGATTCGAAATTCTGTGCAGATTCCTGAGTTCCACAGAAAGATTCTCAAGTTCAATAAGATTCACTTGAAGAAGACCGGAGGTTACATCAATCGAAACGTTATGAAAATAACACTCAAGATGAGAACAGTAGTCTGAAGAATCCAAATAATTCCAAACTATCAATCCTCATCTAAAAAATTTAGAAACATACCTAACTTTATATAAATGATACACAAGCCATGTGGTGAAAAGGGTTCACCACAACGTGTAATGGGTTCAAGAGCTTGGTAAATGTGAAATCCCTGGCAATACAAGAAACTTCGGCTTGTTATGAGTATTTAGTAGATTCATGGAGATATAGTAGGTCGATGCGTTTTTGTTGAAGCAAACAACATCTGACGGATCAATATCATAGAAAAATCGACACGCTTAAAAATAGACGGCCACTGCTTATATAGTATTTAATTGCACATATTATTGACGTCTCAAAAGCTGTTGAGCTATTTTGGCTGATAAGTTATCATCGTTGATACAATAAAGCCACACATTTATTATAGCTGACAGGATATCGTTATTGTGAGATAAAATGATCTATTAATGTATTGTACTAGCAGGATACTCGTCCCAGGACGGGTATAAACAATAGCACTTCATTGTGTGATACAATAAAATATCTAAATAATCTCGCCCTCTCTCTCTCTCTCTCTCTCTCTCTCTCTCTCTCTCTCTCTCTCTCTCTCTACCTACCTACCTACCTACCTACTACTTACTGAATTGTTTAAAAAAAAAACATAATACTTGCATGCACATGTTTTAGTTTCTGTATGAATAAAAATATAATATTTATGTGTATTTTATTACTAGGCAACGCCGAGAGGCCTGTTAGTATATATATAAAGGTAACTTGAAAAAATAGATTTTGGGGCGAGAAAGGGCTAACCTGTTTAGATAAATGAAGCTCTACTCGATTAAGAGGAGGAATTTATAAGAAAAGGTAGGGTTGGTTGGTTGGTTGGTTGGTTGGTTTTGTTTTACGACATATCAATCCTTTTCAGGTTATTTAATGCAGAATCCAAAGATTTTGAAGAAAATTTTTTTAATAGAATATCACCACTGGATATAGTTTAAGGTCAAGAAAAGGTAGGGAGATGATAATTAAAGTTATATTAGAACATTAGAACTTTATAACATATACCATTCACTGGACAAAGCAGAGGAGGGTAGAGCGATAGCTATAGATATATCTAAGGCTTTTGACAGGGTATGGCATGAAGGTCTTCTCAGGAAAATCAGATCATACGATATCACTGGACGAATACTCAACATAATTAAATCTTTCCTAGATAAGAGAAAAATCCAAATTGTCCTCGACGGTCTAAACAATATGATATAAATGCAGGAGTGCCTCAGGGGTCTATCCTTGGACTTTTTTGATTCCTAATATTCATAAATGACCTCCCCGACAAAATTATCTCTGAGATGGGTATATATGCTGGTGACATCACGCTCTATAACAGACACAACAGGAAAACAAATGAACACATATCTAAGGAAATGGCAGAAACACTAGAGGATGATCTCCAATCTGTAGTGGAATGGGGACAAAAATGGATGGTTACATTCAATGCTGCCAGGACTAAACTTGTTTCCTTCAATAATTACAAGAAACCTTCTCTACCACCAATAACAATGGCCAAAGATTCATTATCTGAAAGTACTTCTTTTAAACTCCTCAGCCTAACGTTCAAAGGAAACATGAGTTGGAACAATTACATTGAGAGCATTGCCAGGACCGCTGTGAAGAGGGTAGGCTCTCTCTACCATGCTAGAAAGCTACTAACGCCCGAAAGTATACTGTACCTCTATAAGGCCACCATTCACCCATGTAAGGAGTATTGTTGTCATATTTGGGCTGGTGCATCTGTTACTAGTTTCTCGCTCCTAGACAAGGTTCAAAAGAGAGTCGCCAATTTGATAGGTCCTGAACTGTCATCTAAGCTTCAGCCTCTGTCCCATCAACGAAATGTTGCATCCCTCTGTCTGTTCTACAAGTATTTTAATGGTGAATGCTCCGACGAACTGCAAGCACTTGTGCCCCCTCAACATAAATACCCCGACAAACCCGACAAGCAGCTAAATCCCACCCTTACACATTAGAGATCCTTAGATGTAAGCTTTCTACTCCAGTAGTTTCTCCCCCAGAACTGCTACACTTTGGAATTCCCTTCAGAGTCTCTGCTTCCCCAACTGTACTGACATCCAGAAGTTCAAGTGTAACGTGAACCGACATTTGCTGCCCAACTCCCTACATAGCACCCTGTAGCTTAGGTCTCTGATAGTAACCCCCACATCAAAGTGACAATGTGCCTTGTTTGGAGTGAAAATGTAATTAAACAAAAAAAATTACATTATCATGTCAATAAGGATTAGGGTGATTACAATGAGCCCCCCCCCCGCTCATTTCCCTTTCACTTATTGTAATCACCGTCATCCTTATTGGCATGATAATGTAATAAAGTTCGAAATAAACTTTAATTATTATCTCTATCTTTTCTTTAGATCAGCAAAGTTAAGCAACGTTAAGTCTGGACAGTACCAAATACTAAACGCTGTGTGTTTTTAGATACGCGGGTGTGTATAACACCTTAACGAGCTAAATACCCCTGCCTTGCACAATTCTAAGCCAGCAAAGTGTAATACCTTAGTCTCTCTCTGATATTCTGATATTGTCAGCCTCCTTCTTATATCCCAAAGGATTATCATGAAGAGAATAGTTGGAGTTCCCCCAACCGTGGTGAAGACAATCCTTCTAGGAGAAGAAACCAAATCGGATATAAAGAGTTTAGTCCTGTAAGACAATCTTCTAATGATAATATCATAAATAAATTTGTTTGGAGCCAGTACGGAAGTAGTAATGTTCCAAAAACTGTCATGATAATGCTCATGTCAGTGTACACACAATCTGGTCTAACCGAAGATAGCGAGGATAGCGATTAAATTAGCAAGATACCGGCCCCAGTATGGGTTTAAACAATCTGTTATAGTCCAAGTGTATACATTCCGTTAAAATGATGGGAGAAAATTATGCTTTGCCAGTGTTCGTACTCGCTATTAATCTAGATGTATTACTAAAATATTCATATGAAATCAAAGAATTACGCCAGTAATTTAATTAATGTATTAAACTAACAGAATACTCGTTCCAGGACGGATATAAACAATAGCACTTCAATGTGTGATACAAAAATCTATTATATCTAAATAATCTCTTTCTCTCTCTCATATATATATATATATATATATATATATATATATACTAGCTGGACGCCCGGTGTTGCCCGGTCGTACAATACACTTAAGCATGATATTTTAATTTATGCAGATTACATATGTATTATTATAGAATCAATCTTCTATTAATTATACATTTACGAGGAATAATTTGCCTGTGGACTAATTCGCAAAAAAAAAGAATTTTTAATAATAATAATGTGATATCATATAAAAATTGTTATAATTTCTGCTGACCTAAAGAAGACATCTACCATTCATTTTTTGTTATTTAGAGTGAAAGATTTCTTGCAAAATTCATTTTGGTTGCAAAGCAAGTCTGGGGTGGTTGTCTGACTTGCAACTTGATTTCTTGCTTTCTTTTCACAACTTAAAGTGGTTTTGTCCATCAAAAAGACACTTTTTACTTGTTATTCTGTGGTGGTATATATATATATATATATATATATATATATATATATATATATAAACACTAGCATGGGTGCCCGGCGTTGCCCGGGTGTTTGGAGCAAAAAAAAAAAAACGGTCAATTTTTTTAACTTTGACCCCTATTATGACCTCTTAAAATTTATTGTTTTTGGCTCAAATCAAGTTATTAAGTTAGATCCATGTCCAAGGAACTTATACCTAAAATTTCAAGGGTTTAGACCCATTATTGTCGGAGGAGTTTGGTAGAGTTCTTAAAGGTCAAATCGTTGAACTTTGAGCCGTTACCAGCCAAATTTCTGGTACCGAAAACCGATCACAAACATTTACCCAAATCTCAGTACCCTGTATATCAAATTTCGAGTCTGTAGACTGTAAATTGACAGAGTTAGTGCGTTGGAAAATGTACACACACACACAGGCAAACAGATACACAGACACGTTCACTTATATATATATATATATATATATATATATATATATATGTAATTGTGAATTTTCTAATGTCAAGTCAACTTATAAATGTGCTTAGTCTGCAATATGTTAAACATATTTAGTATTCCAAGGAATTTAAACTGCATTTTCATTTTATTTTAGTATTTTTTATAAAATATTCAAAGTTTCTTTAGATTTTATATATATATATATATATATATATATATATATATATATATATATATATTAAAGCAAACAAAGTTAAACATCTACCTGACAATTATAGTCCTACCAGATACTGGTGTTCCAGACGCCGCCCCCACGTTTCCCTCCACTGCTACTATCACAGTTAAGAAGAGTTGAATTTTAAGGGGGAGGGGGGGGTAATTCTGCTGATGAAGTGAATGCATGGTAGGGAGTTAAGAACACTCCAGCTATGCTAAAAGTATGCTCTATATTGTCAACGTGATTTTACCATATATATTTGTCATCCCTACAAAGTGATGGCAATATACTGGAAGCCTTTCTTTTCTGTTTTGGAGACATGCCGAGAACATATGGCGAATAATGAACTCCATATGACCATAAAAGTGACGGTAACATTTAAAACGTTTTGTAAACTGTTGCTGCTGATAACATCATGAGCTATCCCTCTCTACGTCTAGAGTAATTTGTATAGCAAGTTGTGTTAGAATCGTGGTGGTATTTGGTAGTGAATGTTGGGCCCTCGCTTAACCCTCTCTTGTCCAACTGCAGATCTATGATTAGACAAACCTGCAATGCAAAACCACATCAGGTCAGGGGATTTGATGGAAGCAGTACATTTGCCAAGCATAGAAGTTATCCTTAAGAAAAATCGGTTCCTCTAAATACTAAACGCTATGTGTATTTAGATATGCAGGTGTATATAATACCTCAACGAGCTAAACACCCCTGCCTTTCTCTTATTTCGTGTTTTGTTTTTCTTTTATGGAGATTACTCCAGACAAAACATGAAGCCACTTGGTGTAAGAAGCTAAAAAAAAAAATACCACTACAAGGCAACAGTAAGTTTTATAACGATAGATATTCAATCCAGAAAATAGCAATTCTTCTCCATTTTTTTTTCAGGAACCTCGTTCATGGAATGCGAGGACTAAAGAATAAAACAACAACGACGAAAGTTATGAGGCAATCGAAAGTAAAGCCAAGGTCCACTCACTACTCTCTTTAAATATTTGATCTTTAATCAACAATTGCTGAAATACAAACTGTGTATAAGACAGACACACACACACACACACACACACACACACACACACAACTTGCGATAGTCGAACGGATCAGCCTACAAAACGAATTAACATCTATTCATGGCTAAGGTCACATACCTATAATCAGTATGCATAGGTGTTTGAACTGGCATATACATCAGGAGCTGCAAACTAAAAAAATATGCAGCAAAAGGTGATGAATTAAAAACGGTAAGCAGGCAAGGTGATCAAACTAAACTACAAAATACTAGCACATAAATAATAAAATTTAAACGACAGAAGAAAAAATGAAATCCATTGTTGCAGCAGTTCTCATACATGGAAGTAGTATGTAAACTTTTGCCAACAGTTTGGAGAAGAAAATTGTGTACACCAGAATGTCTCATTTTTTATATATATATAAATATATACACACACCTGACTTCATATAAAGGGAAATATATGGAACTTGGAACAGAAAATCAACAAAGATAAATATGTGGCCGATTCAGAATTCAAGTATATGGCCTCAGATAGCTAGCTTCTCTCTAATCGTTAGTATATATTAAATGGAAGCGACCTGGAAGTCACATCTCCTTCCCAGGATGAAACGTGACTTCTTTAAAGTCATTGTTACATCAGTTCTTGTATATGGAAGTAGCATCTGGACTTTTACCAAAATTAGAGAAGAAAATTTGATGACGTGTCTACAAGAATGCTGATACCTGTCTTTAACATCTCCTGGGGCAATACTTGACGAGAGAACAACTTTATGGACACTTTTCTCAGATTTCATCCCTGATTAGATAAACGAGAACTAGATTTGCTGGTCACTGTTAAAGAGTTACAAATTACAAATTAAATCATTAGCAATGTTTTTTTGTTTTTTTTTTTTGTTTTTTTTTTCTCTGTGAATGTCAAAACAGGAATGTGGCTCAGCAGGGAGACCGCACAGAAATGACGTCATGCAACTAGCAGAAGACTTGCTATACATCTCTAGCTTGCTTGTTTTGTTTTACGGCATATCAACCCTTTTCTAGTTATTGGATGCTGAATCAAGTAATTTTAGAAAAGGTTGATATGCTTCAAGTTGCTTATATCTTCCAATATTTATCCATGCAATTTGATTTGGTTGCTTCGTTTTGCAGTATCTCAGCCCTTTTCGGCTTGCCGAATTTGGGGAAAAGTTTTTATTCTGTAAGTTCTTCAAATAATTGTTTGACTCATTTTTGTTTTTGACTTTGCAGAGCATGATTGAGTTTTGCAAAGGGAAAGGAAAAAAAAGCAATAACATCAATACTTTGTGCATTTTTGTTCAAAAGCCAGTATCTTCAGATAGCCTGATCTAGTAGCAGGAAATGCCCTAACAGATATTATCCCTTTGGGCCAAAATGAACCTGGGAGCAATGGTAAGTAAGGGTCAATTTCACATTCCCCACAGCTCCCAAATGGGGCCTCACGTCTGAATGTCTTTTAAGGTCACACTCAGAATTACCATGCATCTTTGGAGACGTTCCGGGTACGATAGAGGATGTTGTGAGAGAGTCAAGAGATACCGTGGCACTTTTACGATTATGTAGTGGAGAAACCACCCTCTGAATGGACTCAACCACCGTCCATCTATATCGGAACTCTTAACGATCCCAGGAAAGGCTCTGGTTCCGGAGTTAACTTTGTTTACTCGGTGGAACGCAAAACATTCTTTCCATTCTGTAATCCTTTGTCTTTTATTAATACACGTCTTGACTTACACCGTTGTTCTGTTTTTATTGTGGATAATTCAGAACTACAAACAGATTATGAATAGATAACGATGATGAAAAAGAATTAAAATTTCAACAATTTTAAATAAATCATGAAAAAATCATATTCTTTTAATTTATTAAATGTTACTATGTACTAGTGATGGGACGATTCCAATATTTTTCCCGATTCCAATATTTTTCCCGATTCCGATACAATTACTGATTCCGTGCTAAATTCCTGATTCCAATATAATTACCGATTCCAATTCCACTTCTTTATAAATCTCTAATTATTTAACTATAGAAGTTGTTATTTTGTCCAATTTTCGTAAAAACACAAATGTAAAATATGCAGATATTTTCTTAAACGTCAAAATACACTTGTGGGGGATGATTTATCGATTTTAGCTTAACTATGAATGATAGTAAGACGAAAGTGGTGCCATTTTAAAGTTAAATGCATTGAGTTTTTTTGTAAGGATTTTTTCATTTCTTTTTAGATCCAGTAATTCACTCAAACAGAAAAGGCGTTTTGTATGCTTGAATTTGGACGATCTGGACAAAATGATCACAATCTCATGCCCTAGCTTCCTAGATCTCCAGATCTTACATCCTGCGATTTTTTTTTTTGGGGGGGGGGTGAAAGGACTGGTCAATGTGCCTTCCATTCCAACAGAGATGGATGAGCTGAAGGCACAAATAACAGAAACCGTTGCAACCATTGACAACGCAACGCTGGGACATGTTTGACAAGAATTAGACTATCAGCTTGATGTGTGTCACGTGACCAATGGTGCTCACATTGAACGTCTTTGAACATTCCACGAAAAACTTGGGATTACAAGCTTTCTGGATATACCAGATGCGTTTTTATATCCTTAATAGTTCTCGAGATATTTAATGTCGAAATGGGACATCCTGTATTATGACAGAATTGAAAATCATCCTTTCATTATTCTACTGACAATCCATACATCTCATTAATCCTTATCCTCGAATGGCTGTTAGCCTTGATAAGTGGTGCCATATGAATAAAAATATTCTTTTTAATATATAGATTTTGTATTTAGATTTAAATTCAATATAATAATATGCTATGGTTGTATGTATGTTCTCGCCTTTCCACTATTCGTTATCGCATAAAAACAAATGAGATCGTTTGATGATGGTTGGTGATTAATCCGATGTCGCTAAGGTAAACAATTCTGACTTTGCCCATTTTAAAATGAATTGTTCCAAAATTAAATTATCTCATCGATTTGACTAAAACAATACTTTTCAAACACGTAACATTCATTTTATTGATTTAAAGAATATTCAGCTGACAATGTTAATTTTTTACGGAAGAAGATAGAGTAATTTTTTAACAGTATTTATCCTAAAAAATACTCTTTTAAAAGGAATATTAGCAGTAAATTATACAGATTGATGTCGGAAACAATGTGGTTTTCCACAGGGTTCTGCCAGCATAGAAATAACTAAACCATCTTACATGAGGTTACATGGTTGTATCAATAAGCTAGTATTAATCTTGATGAGGATCAAAGTAAGTGCAGATCGAAATGACATAAAGTTTTGGGAAATGCACGAGTTCCCACAAAAAGAGACAAGAAGAGATGTCATATAAGGTTAGGTGAGGTCAAATTTGCCAAAGTAGAATCGCCAGACATGACACATGACGTCATGGATATCGAGTTTCATAAAGAAACTAAGGTTTCACTCAGTCTACCTATGAGATGTGCTTGGGACAGATCGCTAATAATGCTGTAATAACTGAAAGGAAAGCTTTGATAATCGTCAAAAGCGAAATGCCCCAAAATCTCTGTTTACTGTGTTCATCTATTTATCCTTAATAAGATAGTTATCTAATCAGTTAAAAGAATACTATTTCCCCCCCTCTCTCTCTCTCTCTCTCACTCTCTCTCTCTCTCTCTCTCTCTCTCTCTCTCTCTCTCTCTCATGTGTATTATATTTTTCTTTCATAAAAGAGAAGTAGCCATTTCTGGTTTAAATCTTAAGAAACAAAAATAGGCTCCCAATATTCATACTAGAATTGTCTACAGAGACTCGTAGTACGACGGGTAAAAGTGCTAAGTAATGATCAGTTCAAAGTGACAGTCTTCTGGGGGTTGACGGTTCAAACCTCAGTACAGGCATTACTAAGAATATAATTAATAAACACTTAAGACTTCTACCCGGTCATGGCTCACAGAACGAGAGCAACCTACTCCTGTAGATTAAATAAAGGGTTTGATCTGAAATTTCATAGATCTCTGAATTCAACAACTGAAGAAGTTTGAAAATTAAATTTGCCGAAACCTTGTGATAATAACATTTACAATGAGAACAGTAGTCAACAAAATCCAAATGATAGTTGATCCTTATCTAAAAAAAGTTCAAGACATAAGAAAAAACATATAATGTGCATCGTATTTGAAGATAGGTTTTACATGTACAACAAATGACTTTGAAACAGATAACAATGTCATCTGTTTAATATCTTTTTACTGAAATTGAGAATAACACTAAATATATTGTTTTGTAATTCAATTCATTAAAGTCTATTTCAGCTTTGATAACGGCTTTCACAAGATACATGAATCGCTTATATGTTAGGATCAAGTGGTTCTGCTTCATATTTGGTATTACTAAGTATACTTTTAAAGATTATTTAGTGTTATAATAGTGTTCATTAACCTTTTTTTTTCAACTATGTTCCACCTGAAGGATTGACATCTAAGGAATCAGGAAGCCAAATATTAAGGATTATGTGATCATGAAAATGGCATCTTTTTCGGTTGGATTTAAAAAAAAATTGTTAGAGCCATCAGTACTCTCTAACCGATCTGATGAACTAAAAGATCAAATGGTCATGTGATCATAAAACCTTCTGATACCTATTTTTGCTTTTTGTGAGACTTTCATGACGGTTCCATTTATTTTTTTCTGGCATAAAATAACGTTTACGCATCACATAAGTCTTGTATCATATGTGTTTGTGGACAACATTTCAGATGGTTTCCTTCTGACAGTTTGTTCGTTTGCTATCGACTTTATCGATACTTTAGGATTACTACCAACGGTGTGCTGTATTTGTAAAATAAATTGAGATGTCCTTATACTATCAGAGTGTTTAGAATGTTTTTAACGAACTGGTAATGGTGATACCTTTACATCTTAAATCTTTAACACTTAATGAATTTTAGAAACTAAATTGTTACATTCCACCATTATAGTCACCATAATTATGTGTCTCTTCTTTTGTTGTGTAATTACGCGAGCTGCCACTGATATTGCTGTAATATAGAAAATATTAAGTCAAGCTAAAATGTTTTCAAATACTTTTCGCATCATAAAGGACTATCCACTTATTTTGTGCTTCCTTTTTAAAATTAAATATGTTTTTAACTCTTTTGCAAAGTGTTTTTTAACATGCTTTAACTACTTGTTCTTATATGTATATATTGGAATCGTCCAATCACTAATATATATATATATATATATATATATATATATATATATATATATATATACATAAAATATATTTTAGTCATCGACATACAGTCCTGTTTCGTTGTTTCACAACTCATCAGTGCCGCTAGACTAACACCTATCCCAAGCCGAGGATCAAACCTAGAACCGTCGTGATGACAGTCGGCAGTTCTACTCCCTGACTACGGAAGCGGTGGCCGTAATTAATCTGTCCGAATGTCTATTTAAATAAACATCCGTCCACCACTCGTAAAGGGCTCAAACGTTTGTTTGCAAACAAACCGCGAGCTTCGCATTTTTTCAGCTAAATTAAGTAGCGAGTAAGATTATTTATGATAGTGCTCAACCCAAGAGGGGGGCTTTATAAAATATATTTTAGTCATCGACATACAGTCCTGTTTCGTTGTTCCACAACTCATCAGTGCCGCTAGACTAACACCTATCCCAAGCCGAGGATCGAACCTAGAACCGTCGTGATGACAGTCGGCAGTTCTACCCCATATATATATATATATATAAAGTGATGGCTAAGTATTATATATATATATATATATAGTATTATATATATATATATATATATATATATATATATATATATATATAAAGTGATGGCTAAGTATTATATATATTTATATATATATATATATATATATATATATATATATAAAGTGATGGCTAAGTATTATATATATATATATATATATATATATATATATATATATATATATATATATATATATTAGTGATGGGACAATTCCAATATTTTTCCCGATTCCGATACAATTATCGATTCCACACTAAATTCTTAATCCCGATACAATTACCGATTCTGATTTCGCTTCTTTATAAATATCTAAATATTTAACTATGGAGTTGTTATTTTCCCCGATTTCTGTAAAAAAAAAAAAAAAAAAAAAAAAAAAAAAAAAAAATCACATATTAAATATGTAAATATTTTCATAAACGTAAAATTACACTTGTGGAGGAAGATCTATAGATTTTATGTTTACTTGTAATTTAAAATCAATAAATATTTAATGTTTTATCACTATTACCAGCAATGGAAGATTTTGCTTTAAGCAGAATCAAATAAAAAAAGACAATTAAAATAATCGTTTTGGTATCGGAAAATAGGCATCAATTTTTTCGATTCTGATATCAATTCCAATACCCCTAAATTTGTTGATTTTTCCGATTCACAATTCCAATTAACAGTTCCAACACTAATATATATATATATATATATATATATATATATATATATATAGGTATGTGTATATATCTCTGCCATTATATAAAATAAAGTGTGTGTGTGCGTGTGTGTAAGTTCGTTCCCTATGCACTCTTAAAAGGCTGGGCCGATATTTTGGAAATTTCACACAAATGTACTTTATGTGCCTGGCAGTGTTCTTAGATAGGTTTTGTATCAGAATGTCTTTGATAAGTATTGATAATCGATAATCGAAATAATTTGATGAAAAAAGGAACAAGCGGTTTTGACCAAATACCTTATACAGCTTAACATTACAAGTGCATTTGAGAAGTTTTATTACCACACAAGCAGAAATACCCGGCATCTAAAATATGTCCGTTGATATGAATGTTGCTGTTTAGAGCACAACTGAACCATGATACTTGACTTTTGCTTTTTAAACTTTAATTCAAGCTATTATCATCGCACAAGTAGAAAGGCCAGCCATAAAATCAATAGTAGGTTCTTTGATATGATAGAGGCGTGTTCAAAATGAATGTATCTGTTTAGAGCATAACTGAAATATAATACTTGACTTTTGCTTTTTAAACTTTAATTCAAGTCATTATATAAGAATAATTCTATAGAATCAGCACTAGGTTCTCTACAGTGCAATGTAAACTACAATGTATTGTGGACTAAGCCAATGTGGGGGAGGCATGTGAAGTTTTCTCTCGGTGCACCAAGGTGGGTCTGCAATTAGAGCAGGCAATGAATCAATTTGATTTTTAAAAAAATGTGTGGTTTCACTGATTCTGATGATAATAAAATATGGGAGAATGAAACGTTAATCTTCATTCAATTATGGGTAAACATCGGGTCTCCCTGCTAGTATATATATTATTTATATATATATATATATATATATATATATATATATATCATACTTTGGGGTAATTGCGCCAACTAGCTAAAAGTGCCCTTTTGGCAACCACGCATATAAAGAGCACTTTTTTTAGTTGCGGTAATTACCCCCGGATTTGGTGCAATTGCCCCAAAGTACGGTATATATTATAATTCTTTATCTTCCTGTACAACAGATATTCCTGGATTTATATAATTATAATCGAGTTCAAACATCTTAAGGATCAACAAAGTTAAGTAAAACTCAGCCGGGTCAGTATTAAATTGGTGAGCATTTGAAAAAACATATGCTGTATGTAACAAAAATCTCTTTGGAATCCAGGTGATCTGTGTTACAATAATCTGAATGGAAAAAGCCAGTGCATGTTCTGTGTTTTTTTTTTTAATAAACAGAGAAGAGGAAAAAAATTATTTTAAATCTTTGACAATGAAAAAACATGGGTGACAGTATTGAGTGTATGGATAAAAGCTCCTTCCTCTCCCTCTATTTATAACTTATCAAAAATATAATATTGATTAGGATTAAATTTCAAAATCAATCAAAAATGCAATTTTTTATTTTTAAGCATACATCATCATCATGAAATGGAAGCAAAGAGTATTAAGAATCAACCGCTCTGGGACCTCTCACGTTGGACTCGTACAAAACGAAGTATCTAGCCAGTAAGCAATGTTCCAGTCTTGAAGATAAACTAAGAACTAAATATCTTTTGTGGTTTTGTACAAGGTTCGCCAATGAATCGGGAAGATTTTTAAAAATTAATTAGTTATTGAAAAAATACATCTTAACAACTTTATTATGCATAAATGGAATTTGCATTCTTTACCATTTTTTTTAATGAAGAAGCAATGTGGGGTAGCATTGTGGGTGGGACGGTAAACCTTACCTTCAGACGTCAGTTATCATGGAGCAGTGGACAGGTGAGCTTTGCGACTAAAACAAGACTTCAGGTAATCTTTGCTTCATAAGAAGCCTCTTCATGCTCAGAAAGTAACGGTATGGTGCACTATGTCTGCAAGAAGCATTATCGGTTCATTTTTTAATGAAAATAAGGCTGGAATGTAGTCGCTGTAAATGCTTGGCGCTATGTTGAGATGATAAATAACTTTTTTCACTCCTCAACTTGCCCGTTTTGTAATGGATGAGCAAACATTTTTCCAACAAGATAGAACTACAAGTCACATGGCAAGAATTTCCATCGATGCCTTTAATACTTTATTTCCAGGTCGTATCATTTCCCGCAACGGAAATATCCTGTGGCCCCCTCGTTCACCCGATTTGAGTGCTTGTGACTATTGGGAGGGGGGTATCTTAAAACAAAAGTGCTCGAAAGTGATCCACCTAGAACAGTTCCAGCTCTCAAAAAACTCATTGCATTGCAAACGAGATTGAGGCAATATCAATAAATATGCTGCAAAAAGACATGGAGAACTTTTTCATCTGAATCCAAGAATGCCATATCACTAATGGAACCCATTTGAAGGAGTAATTTATAAAAAATAGTATTGCGTTTTCATTTTTAAAAAAATGGTAAAGAATGTAAGTTCCATTTATGGATAATAAAGTTGTTAAAATGTATATTTTCAATAAACAATTAATTTTTTAAAATCTTTCCGATTCATTTGCGAACCTGTATATAATGTGCATTACTTGTATTTCATAATTGTCCAGTGTATATAAATGAGTTAATCTTACTTTTAGTCTTAGCCTTTCTTTCTAATAATGGATATATATATATTAGTGTTGGCATGATTAATCGGAAAAATCAAAACTTTTGGGGTATTGAAATTGCAGGGCTCTACATTGCGAGTAAAACAGTCGCATTTGCAAGTGATTTTTCAAAGTGGCGACTAGAAATAATAAAACGCTTATTTTGGGGGGATTGTATTTCTTTCACTGACAATCTTCCAAAGCTCACTACTGAGTGAAAAATATCCTTTCAACTTTTTTTTTTAATAAAACGAACAAAGTTAAATTATTTAAACAATAAAAGTTTAATATACTTTTTTTTTTAGCAAAGGCTGTTAAAAACATCTGAGGAAATTCAAATATTTATACCTTCAAGTATCAACATAAAATTTGTTGTATATTTAAAATAACACTTATTAAAAAAAATTTTTTAAACATACAAAACTCTCTATGGTGCACATACTTGTCACAGAATGAAGATGTCATATTCTAAAAATCATGTGTGTTTGGCTAGTAACTCTTCTATTTGGCTAGTAAACGAAAATATTTAGTTGTCAAAGTTCAACTAAAGATGAATGTGTCCATAGAGCCCTGAATTGGTATCGGAATCGGAAAAATTTGTGTTTATTTTCCAATGCCAAAAACGATTTCATAATTATCTTTTTCGATTTGATTTTGTTTAAAACAAAATCTTCCACTGCTGGTAGTGATAATAAAATAATAGATATTTATCGATTTCAAACTACCAGTAAAACTAAAATCTATGGATCATCCCAACAAGTGTGTTTTTATGTTTGAGAAAATATCTGCTCATTTAACATGTGTTTTTACAATAATCGGGAAAAAATAGCAACTTTATAGTTAAACAATTAGAGATTTATAAAGAATTGGAATCAGAATCGGTAATTGTATTGGAATCGGGAATTTAGTATGAAATCAGTAATTGTATCAGAATCAGGAAAAATATTTGAATCGTCCCATCACTAATATATATATATATATATATATATATATATATATATATATATATATATATATATATATATATATATTACTAGGGGACCACCACTTATCAAGACCGAAAAACAATTCAAAGATGAGAGTGTCAGGTGGACGGTGAGACAATACAATGATTGGTAATGGTTGTAGTGATTTGACAGAATGCGATTATTTAAGAGGTCGGCTCAACAATGATTTGTTTACATTGAATTCGAAAACGACCATGCTGTAGTCAATAAGGAAGTAGCCTCTAGTACTGTTTTCCACAGATGAGCAATTCTAGGAAAGTTTGTTGAAGGAAGTTTAATTTAGTTTTAGGCAGAGAGAAATGAAAACTATTCATAGTGGTTGTAGCTGGAAGAGCTTTTGCTGTGAATGTTTTTTATGGGAGGAGATGGCAATAGATTGAAACTCAGCCGAACACGTGCTTCAAAAATAATGATAGAGTAGAGAAAGACTGGCAACGTCTCTTCTTTGAGAGTGCTCTGAGCAGCATCTCCCCAGATGTGGCAACAGTATCCCATTTTAAGGCATATTTGGTTCTTATTCAGATGGAAGATTATGCCAAGAGTGTGATACCTTCTCGAGTGATAGAATGATCCAACCATTTTTTTCAGCAACCTTGGCAACGGATTTGATGTAACATTTCAATTTCAAGTCTGGAGTGAAGGACAGTATGTTTGGAATATATGTTTAGTACATGAGCTGTGAAATAAAATAATTTATATTCCAACATTTTTAAACGGAATCATACATACAAATCTAACGCGTGTATACTTAATCGAAACACAGCACTATGGAGCACCTTCTGCGATCCAACATATTTTTATCAACTCTAAAAAAAAAAGGAATAACTACAAAAAATACTATGGAGGATCAAACCTCACCATGATGTTAAAAAATATGTCTACATCACCATAAACCACATAAAAACATAAATCATTTCCAGCTTGTCAAGAAGGATGCAAAGTTACAATAATAATTTGATAAATATTGGTGTTGCAGCAAAATTCAACACTTAACAAAAAGTAAACAGAATCTATCTACTTCTATCTATCTATCTATCTATCTATCTATCTATATATATATATATATATATATATATATATATATATTATTTGAGAAGAAAAACCGAGAATTAATAAAATAGTAATCAACGCTTCCTCCCTATTTCAGGGGACATCAGCAGGATTTCGTAGGAAAAATGTAGAAGAAAAACGATCACAGACCACATGCAAATGAAAAAGGAAAAAATCCTAAAGTCCTTCCCATTCTGGTCCGACGTGCGTGCGGAAAGGTTGAATTATTCTATGCTTATATATACATATTAAAACGATTATTCAAATACATATGTACATGCACATTTAATTTTTTTTTCTCTTTTTCAAATTCGTTGTAGATAGAGCTAAACGAAGACTTCTAGAATCGGCACTTATTGCAAATACTAGTACCATCACGCAAAGAAAAGGTTTCTACAATTTAGCCCCTATTATAGAAAATATAATAATCAGAGAGCAAAATATGAATACAGATCCTGGGTAATCAGTCTATATGTCCTTAACCGTCTCTCCTCATATAATTTAAACAAAATAAATAATATAAAAATAAAAAATTAGATGCGCATGTACATATGTATTTGAATAATCGTTTTAATATGTATATATAAGCATAGAATAATCCAATCTTTCCGCACGCACGTTTATAGTTTCGGCGCAGAATGGGAAGAACTTTGGGATTTTTTCCTTTTTCATTCGCATGTGGTCTGTAATCGTTGTGTGTGTGTGTGTGTGTGTGTGTGCGTGTGTGTGTGTGTGTGTGTGTGTGTTCCTTCCTCATAGGTTCCAAAACGGTTGAGCTTATCTTTTTCAAATTTCACACAAAGCTAATTTATATGTCTGGCAGTGTTCTTAGATATGTTTTCTACAAAAATTCATCTGATAAGTATAGAAAATTGAAAAAATCCGATCTTAAAAATAGTTTTTCTCTCTTATTGATAAAAAAAGAATAATTTTTACAGCAGAATATTTTGCGTTACACCAGCCAAGGGAAATAATAAAATCTCAGCAAATCATTCCTTCTTAAAAAGACCGATTTATCGTCATCTGGAGATATAGCTTAGTGGTAGAGCATTCGACTACAGATCGAATGATTCCCTGTTCAAGTATGGATGGACCTCACCATTTTATTTTAATTTTTTCTTATTAATGAGTTCAATTTACGATAAAAGAAGAAATTCTATTTAAAATCGCCGCAAATCAGTTCTTTACTTTTATATTTCAAAACTAAACATTAATCAGAAGTGACTTTTCCAGGGCAATCATTGTCAAGCCCAAACATCAGCTGATGTGATATTGTAAACAAACACAGACGGAATTTGATGAACGACATTATCATTATTATTTATTTATTTATTTTGTGAATTAGTCCACCGGGTAAATTATTCCTCATAATGTATAATAATCAATAGAGCATTGATTCTATAAAAATACATACGCAACCTGCATAAATTAAAATATCATGTTTAAGTGTATTGTACGGCCCGGCAATGTCGGGCGATCAGCTAGTAGGTAATAAAAATAATAGTTGTATATGCAGAAATTCGATAATTTCTTTGTTTTACTGAGAAGTCACCACTTATTAAGGTCCAAAGTCTACTCGAGGATGAGGGTTAACTGAGTGTCAGGTGGATGGTGAAAACAACACCATAATGGTTGATAATGATGGTGATAGTGGTAGCGATTGGGCAGAATTTGATTAATGGTCTGGTTGTGTTCAAGAAGACCATGGGCATGAAGAAGTGAAAATGAGGAAGTGGAAGATGTACGAAAACAAGAACTAGTTTTCTACCAAACAAAACATTCATCACGTTTGTTCTTTAGCCATTAGCACTGACGAGTGCGTCACTACAGTCAGAAGATAGTTGACAGTAATGGAAGGCAAAGCTACATCAAGATCAGTGCTAATCTGAACTTTCACAAGTTAATGACCTATCGAACGATCAAGAAGGACTTTGATTACTCTTCCTACCATAAAGTCTAACCACATGGTCATCACGAATGCATCATTATTTTTTTCATAAGAAATCACCTCTTATTAAGGCCCAGAGGCCACTTGAGGATAAGGGTTAGAGCGTACAGTAGTCAATGGGACAATATCATAATAATAGTTAGTGGTGGAAATTTGGTAAATTGGATTACTTAAGGCTCATCAAGAACTTGTTTATATTAGACTTGATGACAATATATTGTAGTCAGCTGGAAAACAGACAAATGGAAGAGAGTTCTACAGGTGCGCATTTCTATGAAAATGGCATCTACGTTTAGGTTTAGGCACAGATAAAGAGTGGGGGAAATTATTGATAGTATTTTCAGTTAAACGAGTGTTTCTCATGAAAGTTTGGCGTGTTTCTCATAAAAGTTTGGAATTTTTCTCATGAAAGTTTGGCTCATAGATTGGAGCTTAGTCGAGCACTTGCCATGATTCTGTCTGAAGATTGCCATCGTGTAGACAAGAATATGTTCGCCAAAGTGTGCCTCATTTCGCACTTACCTTGAGGTGACATTTACATTGAAAAACGAAGAAGTGTGTAACTAAGTGTTGCGAAATAAATTGCTGGGTCGCTGTTTATGCAACTTTTGTTTTTATTGCTTACTAGTAAGCTGCCCGGCGTTGCCCAGCCATAAAATATGCATAAATTTTATATTTGGATTTTGATTAAAAATTAAGATCGTGCCTCAGGATTGTCTGATCTGCATCGCCCTCTTCATTGGTCGTAGCTATTCATTAATCTTCAGGATTGCATGTTTTTAGCCCTAGACATCTACAACAATAAGGCTTAGTAGTTACATGCGAAGTTGGAGAGATTGTTGCTGTTGTTGTTATTGTTGTTGTGAAGAAGGAGGAGGAGGAGGTAAAAGAGGAAGAAGGATGAATCAGACTTCTGCAGAGAGCTCACAAAGATTGTACCTCAGGATTGTCTGATCAGTACAAAGTCTGCATCATTAGCTGTAACTATTCATTATACCTGCAAGTTTGCACGTTTTCACCCCTAACCAACAGAGCAGTGAGGTCTAGCGATTGCATACAAAGTCAAAGAAGGTTGGAACTAGAAGGAATGCTGGTTACACATGTGTAGAAGCAGCAGTGTTATTCTTACACCATGGTTTGCAGCTCTGCACTTGGCACATTGTTGCTAGCCACACGCAAAAGTAGAAACTACAAAAGGGCAATAGATCTTGATTGACTTCACCTGAATTTTGTTAACCAGGTAGCTCTGTTGCTGATGGTTGTTAGGAATGCTCTAGAGACATGTTTTGTTGGTACTTACTGCCTTCACATTGCAGAAAGAAAAGACACAAGGTTGGAGGTGAGGACTCAAGAGCCAACACTTGCAAGGAAATGCACTCTGGCCTACAAAAATTTCTGAGCAGTCCTCTCAGTATTCCCCGGTATGTGCGTCTCAGAGGCTGGACATCCCAAATCAATACAAAACTATACTTCAGCCTGATAGAAAGCAAACTACCAAGGCTCAACATGATCCACTGTTAGATTAATTGTCGAGAAGGTATCTTTGATTAGTATAACAAGTTTTGTTCAAAGCATGCGGATGTTTACTAAACGTCTGCAATTTCTTCTCATCTGAGACGATTGTTTTTTATAAAAAAAAAACCAGCTTCACCATCACATTTAAGAACCTGATCTAAAATGTATTTGAAACGCAAAACAAAACAGTTAGAGAGGCAGACCAAGATGCATTGGGTACACAAGAAGTGCAATGGAATTATTGGTAGGCTGAGACATGATAACCAGTTTGTGTGCAAGAAGTGCAAGACAGTGGAGATGAATAAGAACTCAGATGTGGAGAAAGTATATTTTTTAAGTAGATAAAAATAACAAAATTCAGACCAATTTTGTTGAACCACGGAATTCCAACGGTCACATAAGTAAATAAGCGTTTTATTGATAGGTATACAATTTAGTAATTATTCAATTACGAAACTGATAGTTAATTTATGTAGACTAAAACATGTAATTGTGTACAGAAATGTTTTAATTTATTTTTTGTAACCTTGACCACCAATAATCTTGTTCCATATCTTCTTAATCCTAATCCGTTTTACATGATGAAAGGTAAAAGAACAGCGGATTAAAAACAATAGAACGCAGTTAGCTTAACCGATTAAATCCATTGAACAAAGTTTAGATAAGAAAGAATACGTGGCTTGAAAAAGGGTGATGAGGTTTGTTGAGCAGATCTTATGAGCGAACAGCGTAGATTTTATAATGTTCACAACGTAGATTGCATACGTGATCAAGATGCATTTTATAAGAATTATAGGGTAGATTCCATGAGAATTACAAGGTATATTCTAGAAGGATTACAGGGTAGATTCTATAAGGATTATAGGATAGATTCTATAATACTTATAGGGTAGATTCTATGAAGATTACAGGGTAGAGTCTATAAGGATTGCAGGGTAGATTCTATAAGGATTATAGAGTAGATTCTATAAGGATTATAGGATAGATTCTATAAGAATTATAGGGTCGATTATGTTAGATTACAGAGTAGATTCTATAAAAATTATAGGGTAGATTATATAAGGATTATAGGGTAGATTGTATATAGATTATAAGGTAAATACTATGAAGAATCCAGGGTAGATGCTATGAGAATTATAGGATAGATTCTATGAGGATTATAGGGTAGATTTTATAAAGATTATAGAATAGATTTTATAAGAATTATAAGACAGATTTTATAAGGATTATAGGTTTATTTCTATTAGGTATTATAAACCAACAAAGTTTAAAGATCGAAAATGGGTAAACGATGAAATTCCCTTCAATTTTAATTTGTAATAACTCCTTTATTTGATGGGTTTATTTTGATAAAATTTGGCTACAAACAATTTAATCTTTTTTTTTTTATAAATCTACAATTTTTTCTCTTACGTCATTAATAGTTTTTTTTTCCGGCTACTTCAAATATTTGAAATATTTCCAGTGACTGCGTGATTTTCGAATCTGCTGCACGCGATATTCTGTACCTCTATGCATATAAAGATAGTCCCATCATAAAGAAATGAGGACACTCGTCAAAATGGTGGTCTTCATATAGAGTTCGAAGTTGTCTCTCACAAAAACAAGTTTAATAAAATGAAATATTAAAGAAATGTTTGCCCTATTATCAAATTGCGTTTCCATCCATTTTTATGTCGTCCAAATTTAAGGGCTTTTTTATTGAAAAGAAAAATATAACTTGATCTATAAATGCACTCTGTATCATATTAAGAAGATTCAATGTGTTAGCTGTTGAAATCAAACTTATACGAATAGTCAGAATTCTGCTGCGTTGTAATTTTTGCACTTTGCAGAGGACGATATGGTAATGTGTCTAATGTATACGCTGGTTGATCTAATAGTTATTACTGCCATTGTGATTAATTTTTATTTATCAAAAGATGATACTATATTTGTAAGGACTTTTCACATGTTTGAAGCCTGTATTTTTCGTTATATGCCATAAAAATCGGCATCTGAATCAATAGGACACTTGACAGCAAATTTCTTTAATTTCGAACGAACTTTGGTGGTAATTTTTGGTGGGTAATTTTGCTACTGAAATAAATTTGGTACAACGAGTTTATAAACTCGCTTCTTTGAATGGTGTTGGTACAGTACCTGGGAATGTCAATTTCCATCTTTACCTTGACTTCTATCACTTTATAGCAAGTATGGAGAAAAATAATTGTGACGTGTGAAAGAGTTAATGCATAGAGAGTGAAACTCTTTGTTAACTTCTTTGTTTAAATAGATATTTTAGAGAGGCAGTTTGTTCGGAATAAATGTAATTTCTTTAACAGGAATGTAATGCACGTGTGGTTTCATGCAACACACTTTAGGAAGTGCTGTGGTTTGCATAAGAATTGCATAAGAATTGTTCGGTTGTTTTGCTATTGGAACTGTAGATAGAGAGGAAAAAGCGAGATCATTTTTTTATGTAGATAAAATAACTTGACGAACTGTTGCTTTTTCAGTGTAGATCAAACGAATATGTGAGTTTCTGTACAGAACATTTTGTAACGCCATCTAATAATTATGGTATTGACACAACAATTATATAACGTGTGAAAGAGGTAATGCATTAATTGTTAAAGAAATTACATTTATTCCGAACAAACTGCCTCTCTAAAATATCTATTTAAACAAAGAAGTTAACAAACGAATATGTGAGTTTCTGTACAGAACATTTTGTAACGCCATCTAATAATTATGGTATTGACACAACAATTATATAACGTGTGAAAGAGGTAATGCATTAATTGTTAAAGAAATTACATTTATTCCGAACAAACTGCCTCTCTAAAATATCTATTTAAACAAAGAAGTTAACAAACGAATATGTGAGTTTCTGTACAGAACATTTTGTAACGCCATCTAATAATTATGGTATTGACACAACAAAATATTTAATTCAAACAAAGCAGTCAAGCACACATCAAGGACCACAGATTATAGAGTACCTATTTATTTGTCTCCTAATGAGGGCGGAGTTAGACACATGGTCAGTTTTTAATATGGGGAACATCCAAACGGCTTTAAGAAATTGATTTCCAAACTATCTCTGGATAGGTCTTTATTCATCCCTCTATCTCTCAAGTTCGTTCTTATTACCGCCTCCCAGGTTTTCCTTGCGAACTAACTTATATTTACTGTTCTACACGTACTAACCCATCTTTTCATCAGCATCATATTTGGTTTAACATCCGTTTTGCATACTGAACGGCTTTAAAAAATTGACTTTCAACATAACCTATATCTGACTCGGTCTTTATTTATCCATCTTTCTCTCACTGTCTCTGATGTTTTCCTTGGCTTTTTCCTGCCAAGTTTTCAGCTTATATCGGAAAAGATGAGAATTTCTGCACCCAAAATTTAGTAGCGTCATCCAATAATTATGATATTGACTATTGAGGAGCAAAAAGACTTCAAATCGTAGAACTGCACTTAGAGTTCTCTGGAACTGTGCCAAAGTGTTCCAATGCGAAGCCAATAATTTATGCAAGATGAGGCGACACCCAATACAAATAATCAAACAAGAAATTACTGATTGTGTAAAGACAGACTCCCCCTTTAAAGAAATGTGTCAGTAGGTAATAGAGAATATTACTATAAGAGGAAAAGCATACCTTAACAACAACGACAATAATAATAACAACAATAATAATAATAATAATAATAACAGCAATAATAATAATAACAACAACAACAACAATAATAATAATAATAATAATAATAATAATAATAATAATAATAATAATAATAATAATAACCATATAACTCAATTAAGCTATACTATTGCAATCAAATGCAATCAATCTTTAGATCTAGATCGGGTTGCATTTGATTAATTGCTTAATTGAGTTACATGGGTATTATTATTGTTATTGTTGTTGTTGTTGTTGTTGTTGTTGTTATTATTATCATAAAGTGATAATGATATTATTATAAAGTTATAATAATATTATTATCAAATAATAATGATTATTTATTACAAGAAATTGTAAACTCAAAATCTTGCAATAAAAAACTTTTCTTCAATACATTAGAAAAAAAAACTAATGTGATTCATATGTTGAAATGCCCTTTGCGAAAATGAAACTCCTAAAATAATAATAATAATAATAAAGATGATGATGATTATGATGATGATGATGAGTTGGAGGAGGAGGAGGAGGAGGAGACCGAATGTCATAATAGTTAACAAGAACGAAAAAGTCCTAGATATTGCACTCCCAGCAGACCACAGAGTGAAGATTAAGGAGATAGAGAAACAAATACAGGGAATTGGCCAAAGAGCTGAAAGAGAAATTAAAAACGAAAAAAGTCAAGATAACAATACTAATAGTTGGAGCACTAGGAACAATACCGAAAAACTTTGAAAAAAGAATAAGAAAGATTGGAATCAGAGGGATGGCTGGGAAGATACAACAGATAACAATAATGATGAAATATTAAGGAAATCCCTTGAATTAGAAGATTAACAATAATGATGAAATATTAAGGAAACCCCTTGAATTAGAAGATTAACAATAATGATGAAATATTAAGGAAACCCCTTGAATTAGAAGATTAACAATAATGATGAAATATTAAGGAAATCCCTTGAATGAGAAGGCTAACAATAATGATGAAATATTAAGGAAATCCCTTGAATGAGAAGATTAACAATAATGATGAAATATTAAGGAAACCCCTTGAATGAGAAGATTAACAATAATGATGAAATATTAAGGAAACCCCTTGAATGAGAAGATTAACAATAATGATGAAATATTAAGGAAACCCCTTGAATGAGAAGATTAACAATAATGATGAAATATTAAGGAAATCCCTTGAATGAGAAGATTAACAATAATGATGAAATATTAAGGAAACCCCTTGAATGAGAAGATTAACAATAATGATGAAATATTAAGGAAACCCCTTGAATTAGAAGATTAACAATAATGATGAAATATTAAGGAAATCCCTTGAATGAGAAGGCTAACAATAATGATGAAATATTAAGGAAATCCCTTGAATGAGAAGATTAACAATAATGATGAAATATTAAGGAAACCCCTTGAATGAGAAGATTAACAATAATGATGAAATATTAAGGAAACCCCTTGAATTAGAAGATTAACAATAATGATGAAATATTAAGGAAACCCCTTGAATGAGAAGATTAACAATAATGATGAAATATTAAGGAAATCCCTTGAATGAGAAGATTAACAATAATGATGAAATATTAAGGAAACCCCTTGAATGAGAAGATTAACAATAATGATGAAATATTAAGGAAACCCCTTGAATTAGAAGATTAACAATAATGATGAAATATTAAGGAAATCCCTTGAATGAGAAGATTAACAATAATGATGAAATATTAAGGAAACCCCTTGAATGAGAAGATTAACAATAATGATGAAATATTAAGGAAACCCCTTGAATGAGAAGATTAACAATAATGATGAAATATTAAGGAAACCCCTTGAATTAGAAGATTAACAATAATGATGAAATATTAAGGAAATCCCTTGAATGAGAAGATTAACAATAATGATGAAATATTAAGGAAATCCCTTGAATGAGAAGATTAACAATAATGATGAAATATTAAGGAAACCCCTTGAATTAGAAGATTAACAATAATGATGAAATATTAAGGAAACCCCTTGAATTAGAAGATTAACAATAATGATGAAATATTAAGGAAACCCCTTGAATTAGAAGATTAACAATAATGATGAAATATTAAGGAAACCCCTTGAATGAGAAGATTAACAATAATGATGAAATATTAAGGAAACCCCTTGAATTAGAAGATTAACAATAATGATGAAATATTAAGGAAATCCCTTGAATGAGAAGATTAACAATAATGATGAAATATTAAGGAAACCCCTTGAATGAGAAGATTAACAATAATGATGAAATATTAAGGAAACCCCTTGAATTAGAAGATTAACAATAATGATGAAATATTAAGGAAATCCCTTGAATGAGAAGATTAACAATAATGATGAAATATTAAGGAAACCCCTTGAATGAGAATATTAACAATAATGATGAAATATTAAGGAAACCCCTTGAATTAGAAGATTAACAATAATGATGAAATATTAAGGAAATCCCTTGAATTAGAAGATTAACAATAATGATGAAATATTAAGGAAACCCCTTGAATGAGAAGATTAACAATAATGATGAAATATTAAGGAAACCCCTTGAATTAGAAGATTAACAATAATGATGAAATATTAAGGAAATCCCTTGAATGAGAAGATTAACAATAATGATGAAATATTAAGGAAATCCCTTGAATGAGAAGATTAACAATAATGATGAAATATTAAGGAAACCCCTTGAATTAGAAGATTAACAATAATGATGAAATATTAAGGAAATCCCTTGAATGAGAAGATTAACAATAATGATGAAATATTAAGGAAACCCCTTGAATGAGAAGATTAACAATAATGATGAAATATTAAGGAAACCCCTTGAATTAGAAGATTAACAATAATGATGAAATATTAAGGAAACCCCTTGAATGAGAAGATTAACAATAATGATGAAATATTAAGGAAACCCCTTGAATTAGAAGATTAACAATAATGATGAAATATTAAGGAAACCCCTTGAATGAGAAGATTAACAATAATGATGAAATATTAAGGAAACCCCTTGAATTAGAAGATTAACAATAATGATGAAATATTAAGGAAATCCCTTGAATGAGAAGATTAACAATAATGATGAAATATTAAGGAAATCCCTTGAATGAGAAGATTAACAATAATGATGAAATATTAAGGAAACCCCTTGAATGAGAAGATTAACAATAATGATGAAATATTAAGGAAACCCCTTGAATTAGAAGATTAACAATAATGATGAAATATTAAGGAAACCCCTTGAATTAGAAGATTAACAATAATGATGAAATATTAAGGAAACCCCTTGAATTAGAAGATTAACAATAATGATGAAATATTAAGGAAATCCCTTGAATGAGAAGATTAACAATAATGATGAAATATTAATGGAAACCCCTTGAATTAGAAGATTAACAATAATGATGAAATATTAAGGAAATCCCTTGAATGAGAAGATTAACAATAATGATGAAATATTAAGGAAACCCCTTGAATGAGAAGATTAACAATAATGATGAAATATTAAGGAAACCCCTTGAATTAGAAGATTAACAATAATGATGAAATATTAAGGAAACCCCTTGAATTAGAAGATTAACAATAATGATGAAATATTAAGGAAACCCCTTGAATTAGAAGATTAACAATAATGATGAAATATTAAGGAAATCCCTTGAATGAGAAGACTAACAATAATGATGAAATATTAAGGAAACCCCTTGAATGAGAAGATTAACAATAATGATGAAATATTAAGGAAACCCCTTGAATGAGAAGATTAACAATAATGATGAAATATTAAGGAAACCCCTTGAATTAGAAGATTAACAATAATGATGAAATATTAAGGAAACCCCTTGAATTAGAAGATTAACAATAATGATGAAATATTAAGGAAACCCCTTGAATTAGAAGATTAACAATAATGATGAAATATTAAGGAAACCCCTTGAATGAGAAGATTAACAATAATGATGAAATATTAAGGAAACCCCTTGAATGAGAAGATTAACAATAATGATGAAATATTAAGGAAACCCCTTGAATTAGAAGATTAACAATAATGATGAAATATTAAGGAAACCCCTTGAATTAGAAGATTAACAATAATGATGAAATATTAAGGAAACCCCTTGAATGAGAAGATTAACAATAATGATGAAATATTAAGGAAACCCCTTGAATGAGAAGATTAACAATAATGATGAAATATTAAGGAAACCCCTTGAATGAGAAGATTAACAATAATGATGAAATATTAAGGAAACCCCTTGAATTAGAAGATTAACAATAATGATGAAATATTAAGGAAACCCCTTGAATTAGAAGATTAACAATAATGATGAAATATTAAGGAAACCCCTTGAATTAGAAGATTAACAATAATGATGAAATATTAAGGAAATCCCTTGAATGAGAAGACTAACAATAATGATGAAATATTAAGGAAACCCCTTGAATTAGAAGATTAACAATAATGATGAAATATTAAGGAAATCCCTTGAATTAGAAGATTAACAATAATGATGAAATATTAAGGAAACCCCTTGAATGAGAAGATTAACAATAATGATGAAATATTAAGGAAACCCCTTGAATTAGAAGATTAACAATAATGATGAAATATTAAGGAAACCCCTTGAATTAGAAGATTAACAATAATGATGAAATATTAAGGAAACCCCTTGAATTAGAAGATTAACAATAATGATGAAATATTAAGGAAATCCTTTGAATGAGAAGACTAACAATAATGATGAAATATTAAGGAAACCCCTTGAATTAGAAGATTAACAATAATGATGAAATATTAAGGAAATCCCTTGAATTAGAAGATTAACAATAATGATGAAATATTAAGGAAACCCCTTGAATGAGAAGATTAACAATAATGATGAAATATTAAGGAAACCCCTTGAATTAGAAGATTAACAATAATGATGAAATATTAAGGAAACCCCTTGAATTAGAAGATTAACAATAATGATGAAATATTAAGGAAACCCCTTGAATGAGAAGATTAACAATAATGATGAAATATTAAGGAAACCCCTTGAATTAGAAGATTAACAATAATGATGAAATATTAAGGAAATCCCTTGAATGAGAAGATTAACAATAATGATGAAATATTAAGGAAATCCCTTGAATGAGAAGATTAACAATAATGATGAAATATTAAGGAAACCCCTTGAATGAGAAGATTAACAATAATGATGAAATATTAAGGAAACCCCTTGAATTAGAAGATTAACAATAATGATGAAATATTAAGGAAATCCCTTGAATTAGAAGATTAACAATAATGATGAAATATTAAGGAAATCCCTTGAATGAGAAGATTAACAATAATGATGAAATATTAAGGAAACCCCTTGAATTAGAAGATTAACAATAATGATGAAATATTAAGGAAATCCCTTGAATGAGAAGATTAACAATAATGATGAAATATTAAGGAAACCCCTTGAATTAGAAGATTAACAATAATGATGAAATATTAAGGAAACCCCTTGAATTAGAAGATTAACAATAATGATGAAATATTAAGGAAACCCCTTGAATTAGAAGATTAACAATAATGATGAAATATTAAGGAAATCCCTTGAATGAGAAGATTAACAATAATGATGAAATATTAAGGAAACCCCTTGAATTAGAAGATTAACAATAATGATGAAATATTAAGGAAATCCCTTGAATGAGAAGATTAACAATAATGATGAAATATTAAGGAAACCCCTTGAATTAGAAGATTAACAATAATGATGAAATATTAAGGAAATCCCTTGAATGAGAAGATTAACAATAATGATGAAATATTAAGGAAACCCCTTGAATTAGAAGATTAACAATAATGATGAAATATTAAGGAAATCCCTTGAATGAGAAGATTAACAATAATGATGAAATATTAAGGAAACCCCTTGAATGAGAAGATTAACAATAATGATGAAATATTAAGGAAATCCCTTGAATGAGAAGATTAACAATAATGATGAAATATTAAGGAAACCCCTTGAATTAGAAGATTAACAATAATGATGAAATATTAAGGAAACCCCTTGAATTAGAAGATTAACAATAATGATGAAATATTAAGGAAACCCCTTGAATTAGAAGATTAACAATAATGATGAAATATTAAGGAAATCCCTTGAATGAGAAGACTAACAATAATGATGTAATATTAAGGAAACCCCTTGAATTAGAAGATTAACAATAATGATGAAATATTAAGGAAATCCCTTGAATTAGAAGATTAACAATAATGATGAAATATTAAGGAAACCCCTTGAATGAGAAGATTAACAATAATGATGAAATATTAAGGAAACCCCTTGAATTAGAAGATTAACAATAATGATGAAATATTAAGGAAACCCCTTGAATTAGAAGATTAACAATAATGATGAAATATTAAGGAAACCCCTTGAATTAGAAGATTAACAATAATGATGACATATTAAGGAAATCCCTTGAATGAGAAGACTAACAATAATGATGAAATATTAAGGAAACCCCTTGAATTAGAAGATTAACAATAATGATGAAATATTAAGGAAATCCCTTGAATTAGAAGATTAACAATAATGATGAAATATTAAGGAAACCCCTTGAATGAGAAGATTAACAATAATGATGAAATATTAAGGAAACCCCTTGAATTAGAAGATTAACAATAATGATGAAATATTAAGGAAACCCCTTGAATTAGAAGATTAACAATAATGATGAAATATTAAGGAAACCCCTTGAATGAGAAGATTAACAATAATGATGAAATATTAAGGAAACCCCTTGAATTAGAAGATTAACAATAATGATGAAATATTAAGGAAATCCCTTGAATGAGAAGATTAACAATAATGATGAAATATTAAGGAAATCCCTTGAATGAGAAGATTAACAATAATGATGAAATATTAAGGAAACCCCTTGAATGAGAAGATTAACAATAATGATGAAATATTAAGGAAACCCCTTGAATTAGAAGATTAACAATAATGATGAAATATTAAGGAAATCCCTTGAATTAGAAGATTGACAATAATGATGAAATATTAAGGAAATCCCTTGAATGAGGAGATTAACAATAATGATGAAATATTAAGGAAACCCCTTGAATTAGAAGATTAACAATAATGATGAAATATTAAGGAAATCCCTTGAATGAGAAGATTAACAATAATGATGAAATATTAAGGAAACCCCTTGAATTAGAAGATTAACAATAATGATGAAATATTAAGGAAACCCCTTGAATTAGAAGATTAACAATAATGATGAAATATTAAGGAAACCCCTTGAATTAGAAGATTAACAATAATGATGAAATATTAAGGAAATCCCTTGAATGAGAAGATTAACAATAATGATGAAATATTAAGGAAACCCCTTGAATTAGAAGATTAACAATAATGATGAAATATTAAGGAAATCCCTTGAATGAGAAGATTAACAATAATGATGAAATATTAAGGAAACCCCTTGAATTAGAAGATTAACAATAATGATGAAATATTAAGGAAATCCCTTGAATGAGAAGATTAACAATAATGATGAAATATTAAGGAAACCCCTTGAATTAGAAGATTAACAATAATGATGAAATATTAAGGAAATCCCTTGAATGAGAAGATTAACAATAATGATGAAATATTAAGGAAACCCCTTGAATTAGAAGATTAACAATAATGATGAAATATTAAGGAAATCCCTTGAATGAGAAGATTAACAATAATGATGAAATATTAAGGAAACCCCTTGAATTAGAAGATTAACAATAATGATGAAATATTAAGGAAACCCCTTGAATTAGAAGATTAACAATAATGATGAAATATTAAGGAAACCCCTTGAATTAGAAGATTAACAATAATGATGAAATATTAAGGAAACCCCTTGAATTAGAAGATTAACAATAATGATGAAATATTAAGGAAATCCCTTGAATGAGAAGATTAACAATAATGATGAAATATTAAGGAAACCCCTTGAATTAGAAGATTAACAATAATGATGAAATATTAAGGAAACCCCTTGAATTAGAAGATTAACAATAATGATGAAATATTAAGGAAACCCCTTGAATTAGAAGATTAACAATAATGATGAAATATTAAGGAAATCCCTTGAATGAGAAGATTAACAATAATGATGAAATATTAAGGAAACCCCTTGAATTAGAAGATTAACAATAATGATGAAATATTAAGGAAATCCCTTGAATGAGAAGATTAACAATAATGATGAAATATTAAGGAAACCCCTTGAATTAGAAGATTAACAATAATGATGAAATATTAAGGAAACCCCTTGAATTAGAAGATTAACAATAATGATGAAATATTAAGGAAACCCCTTGAATTAGAAGATTAACAATAATGATGAAATATTAAGGAAATCCCTTGAATGAGAAGATTAACAATAATGATGAAATATTAAGGAAACCCCTTGAATTAGAAGATTAACAATAATGATGAAATATTAAGGAAACCCCTTGAATTAGAAGATTAACAATAATGATGAAATATTAAGGAAATCCCTTGAATTAGAAGATTAACAATAATGATGAAATATTAAGGAAATCCCTTGAATGAGAATATTAACAATAATGATGAAATATTAAGGAAACCCCTTGAATTAGAAGATTAACAATAATGAGATCCAGACGCAAGCCAGACATATAGAAACTGCTACAAATGTAAAACACAAAAAAACACCACATGGAATCATGAACACTAAAACTGTAGAATTGTAAGTTAACCAACAGTAAAAGCACTAGTCAGACCTCCACGAGATAATTTCATATATATATATATATATATATATATATATATATATATATATATATATATAGAGAGAGAGAGAGAGAGAGAGAGAGAGAGACAGATGTTGTTTGTTTGTTTTTGTTAGTGATACTTATTGAATGAATTCAATTATTTATATGGAAGTCCATTTTTTCCTAAACACGAGTTGGCAATGATTTTCTTTTAAACCAGTTTGGTACCCTCAAATGGGGAGTGGGATATGTATTATTTTAAAAATATAATTATCCACTACACGTGTTTCATCGTCTACGACTCATCAGAGTGGCTGAATCTAGTGAGATTTGAAATCGGAACCTCATGATAGGAAGCCTAAGCCTCTTCTGCTGAATATATATATATATATATATATATATATATATATATATATATATATATGTATATATATATATATATATATATATATATATATATATATATATATATATATATGTAACCTCAGGTTTTGATGGAAGAGAGACTAACACTTGCTGCTATGGTTTCAAATGATCTAAAATAACTGTAATATATCTATAATATAAAGCTGAACGTCTGTGTGTGTGTGTCTGGTCACGAAAAGCCTCCTATATGGTTGACTATTATAGAAAACTGATCACATATAATGATAGAAGATGTATTGAGACACAGGAATCGGTATGTTTGATCTGGCATAATGATGATTTATTAAAATTGTGGGGTCTGCATTCGCGCCTGATCCACAAAGTATGGAAATAAAAAATTTAGAAATTAAAAAAAAACGTTTACAAGTGTTTTTGATATAGATGTATATAATAATACTTTGAATAGGGATGGTATGATAAAATTGTGGGGGTCTGCGTTCGCGCCTGGCCTCCATAGAATGGAAATAGGCACAAACTTTAATAAAGACTTTTCATATCTATCTGCGTAAGTATACTTTGATAATTATATTTCAGCTTGAAGAAATATGGTATAATAAAATTATGGGGTGTTCGTTCGTGCCTGACCTCCATAGAATGGAAATATGTCACAAAGTTTAACAAGGTTTTTTAATATAGATCCACAGAATATTGTGATAAGTGTTTCAGTGTGAACAGGTATGGTATAATAAATTATGGGGTTTATCTATTTTATTTTTACTTTCATCATATTTTGCTTTGGTTTTGATATCCCCAAATTCGAAGCTATCTCTTTACAACCCTTCCTTTTCATAACCTATGATACTTTCATAAATCAGAGTCCATTTTCTGTAGGCTGTTTTTGAATCCAGTGAACGACGGGTACTTTTGCTAGTATATATATATATATATATATATATATATATATATATATATATATATTTATATATATATTTATATATATATATATATATATATATATATATATATATATATATATATATATATATATATATATATATATATATTAGTGTTGGGACGATTAATCGGAATCAGAAAGCAGAAAAATCGGTTCAGGTTAAGAAAACATCTTCCACTGCTTGTAGTAATAATAAAATAATAAATATTCATTGATTTAAACTTCCTGTAAAACTAAAATCTCTAGATCACCCCATCACAATGATGCTATCGAATACATAAATGAGGCTATTTTTTTCTTTGCCTTTATAATCGAAAGTCGACAAGTCAAATATTGCAACACAAGAAATTAGAGAAAGAAACCACCGACGAAGATCGATGGGACTATCTTTTTATTAAATTAGTACTTGGTGATTTGGATAGCAACATAAGGATGAGTACGCCTCTTTAGGGAGCTGGATTATTATTTATTATAATAATTAAATACCTACAGACACTACTGTCTCATCCTTTCGGGAATCTTCGGTGCAGAGTGTCACAATTAACACCAGTCGATAGATTCGAACCCAGCGACACAAGTCAACCCTGATCATTATATGATGATCTATGCATAAGAGCTATATATATATATATATATATATATATATATATATATATATATATATATATATTATAAGGTAAAATTAAAAGCCAAGAACAATGCGAGATTTTTTTTTTTTATATAGAGTAAAATTAGATGCAAACAAAAGAAATAAAGTTCTTTTTTTTGTTGTTTGTTTTTTCTTTTTCACACAAATTTTTTTTAACTCTAAACAACAGTAATTTTTTTTTTTCTGTTGTATTCAATGGTGATATATCACCATTGAATACAACAGAAAAAAAAAATTACTGTTGTTTAGAGTTAAAAAAAATTTGTGTGAAAAAGAAAAAACAAACAACAAAAAAAAGAACTTTATTTCTTTTGTTTGCATTTAATTTTACTCTATATAAAAAAAAAAAATCTCGCATTGTTCTTGGCTTTTAATTTTACCTTATAATTTTCTTCAACAATGCTTCAAGCAAACTACAACCTACTTATATATATATATATATATATATATATAGTGAGGTATGAAACTATATTAATGGCAAGTAAGCTATATCTTTAGGCTTAACGTAGAAAATATTCACATATATATATATATATATATATATATATATATATATATATATATATATATATATATATATATATATATGTATGTATATATATATATAAAGAGAGAGAGAAGGAGAGAGAGAGAAAGATGAGGAAAGATAGAGAGACGTGCAGACAGACAGAGGGGAGGGGGGGAGAATTAAATGCAAATAAGTTTACATCGTTTTAAGCTACTGTAACATTTCCACGGTTCTTTTGGATACTAACAGCGAAATCGATTCGTCTTCTTCGAAATGTTCATAGATTTTACCTGCAAAAGTTGTATTTCATTGAGTCTACGATCTGAGGACTACCTTTTATTCAGATTATCGACTTTTCTAACGCATACGGTTATGTTATTTTAAACACAGCCTGTTAACTAGATAGATTAACGGTTTTATTGTTAAGGTGAAAATTTTTTAGATCAAATTTTTCTTTTTAAAATGATTTTTTTTAATTAATGATTATTGTTAACTGGCTGTAATAAGCCTCTAAGTTTCATTTACCATAGTTTTATTTTTTCATTTATATTTTTTTTTCATTCAGTTTTTCATATATACATAGGTAAGGAGATTTTTTAAAAATATATATATGTTAGAACGGCTGCCCTTGACTCTAAATATTCTATCTGGAACTTCCAAAAAAAAAATGCACACCATGCAAGTACGATTAATTTCATATTTGTAGTTTCTTTCAATGCATTAACCTGATAAATTTGTTGTATATTTTGCAAACCTCTTTCCTCTGATGAGAAGAATTGAAATTTTTCGAAACTCAGCGGAATAAGGTCTTTTAAGTTTATTTGTACTCCTCGTTGGATAATTAAAATTTTGTCTACCTTCCTTATCAGTTTATAATGTTTTATTGAAAATTTATTCAAATTTTCAATAATAAGATTTTTCTATTATGTATATATATATTATATTTTGTTTACAGAAAGTTTTAGATGAAATAATCAAACCCGATAATTAGGGATCGCTTTAGATACACATATTCAGCTTTCTTCAGCCAATACTCATCTTCTGATGATGGGAGATGAGTATTGCCTGAAGAAAGCTTGATATGGGTATCTAAAACGGTCCCTAATTATCGGGATTGAAACCGACGGTAGCAATGAGTTATCTAAAACTTTCTGTAAACAAAATATAAATAATACGCTCTTATTTTCGGATTTTCTTTATAAACGAGCACTCTGCTGGATTTCTTTTTCAAAAAAAAAAAACTAATATATATATATATATATATATATATATATATATATATATATATATATATATATATATACTAGCAAAAGTACCCGTCGTTGACTGGATTCAAAAACAGCCTACAGAAAATGGACTCTGATTTATGAAAGTATCATAGGTTATGAAAAGGAAGGGTTGTAAATTTGGGTTGAATTTGAGGGTATCAAAACCAAAGCAAAATATGATGAAAGTAAAAATAAAATAGATAAACCCCATAATTTATTATATCATACCTGTTCACACTGAAACACTTATCACAATATTCTATGGATCTATATTAAAAAACCTTGTTAAACTTTGTGACATATTTCCATTCTATGGAGGTCAGGTGCCAACGAACACTCCATAATTTTATTATACCATATTTCTTCAAACTGAAACATAATTATCAAAGTATACTTACGAAGATAGATATGAAAAGACTTTATTAAAGTTTGTGCCTATTTCCGTTCTATGGAGGCCAGGCGCGAACGCAGACCCCACAATTTTATTATACCATCCCTATTTAAGTTGAAATATACTTATCAAAGTATTCTTACGTATATCTATATCAAAAACACTTGTAAACGTTCTGTTTAAATTTTTTATTTCCATACTTTGTGGACCAGGCACGAACGCAGACCCCACAATTTTAATGAACCACCGTTCTGCCAGATCAAACATTCAAGCTGAAATATTATGCGCAGTTTGTTTTTATATTAGTGTGTGTGTGTGTGTGTGTGTGTGTGTGTGTGTGTGTGTGTGTGTGTGTGTGTGTGTGTGTGGTCACGAATAGGCTCCTATATGGTTGACTATTTTAAAAAACTGATTACATATAATGATGGAAGATGTATTGAGACACAGGAATGGGTATGTTTGATCTGGCAGAACGGTTGTTCATTAAAATTGTAGGGGCTGCGTTCGCGCCTGATCCACAAAGTATGGAAATTAAAAAATTTTAAAGAACGTTTTCAAGTGTTTTTGATATAGATGTACATAAGAATACTTTGATAAGTATATTTCAGCTTAAATAGGGATAGTATAATAAAATTGTGGGGCCTGGCCTCCATAGAATGGAAATAGGCATAAACTTTAATAAAGACTTTTCATATCTATCTGCGTAAGTATACTTTGATAATTATGTTTCAGTTTGAAGAAATATGGTATAATAAAATTATGGAGTGTTCGTTCGCGCCTGACCTCCATAGAATGTAAATATGTCACAAAGTTTAACAAGGTTTTTTAATATAGATCCACAGAATACTGTGATAAATGTTTCAATGTGAACAGGTATGATATAATAAATTATGGGGTTTATCTATTTTATTTTTACTTTCATCATATTTTGCTTTGGTTTTGATACCCTCAAATTCGAAGCTATCTCTTTACAACCCTTATTTTCATAACCTATGATACTTTCATAAATCAGAGTCCATGTTAACGACGCGTAATTTTTTCTAGTATATATATATATATATATATATATATATATATATATATATATATATATATATAGAGAGAGAGAGAGAGAGAGAGAGAGAGAGAGAGAGAGAGTCTTTGAAGTTTTTAACCTTTAAAACTATATAAAAAATGTTTTTTATCATTCGTTAGAAAACCATCTAGTCAGTAAGTCATTTAATCACCTGCAATCACTGCATCAACTCGCTCTCGAATTTACTATAATACCAATAATTTATTTTTCAAGGTATCATCAGTTGTTTACCATGAAACACTGTTTCGGGGATTTAAAAACAAAACAGTATATTACATCATGGTTCCCCAGCAATGTTGATCAAACACCACCACCCTTAATCTTAGGAAGAAGACATGTTACAAACATTTGACCCAATTTCCTATTCTTAATTGCAATTACTAACCTTTTCATACTATAAAAATGAATTTCTTACCTGTGCAATTCATCAATTTCCACATTTAAAATGGATACATTTTTTAATTTTTTAATTTATCAGTCTTGTATTTATAAGATTAGGATTAATCCATTTAACTACTTATCATCCCCACTATGATTATCATTTAGTATATTTACATTCTTATTTATTTAAAATTAGATATATAAAGGTTAAAAATATTTCTACATATATACATTTTTTTTTATATAATATATAAATTTGTTATATGTAATTATAAATACATTTTATACATTACTAATATAGTTTTGGATTTCCTTTATTAATATAGTCTGGTTTATCTTAAACGATTCAAAAGCATCAGGATAACGAACAAATGCTTTATTTAACTGTTTAAATATTTTATTTTTATCCCCACCTTGTTTTATCATCCTTATTACTAAGCTAGAAACTGGTGGTATAAAATCTGTTAATTTTAAAGTAACGCGAGCTATTCTCAAAAACTCTGACATAATGGTTCCATAAAACATAAAAACAGGGCAGGTGCTATCTTTATGGAGCATACGTACTATTTTAAAGGGGAATGCGTTTCTTTTATCAAATATTTTATAAAGAAAAATCCCATCCTCAATTTTTATATCTAAATCCAGAAATGTAGCCTGTTGTCCTCTATGTTCACAATTCAATTTTAGTTCGTTTGGATATATAAGATGTTTATTTTTTTCGAATTCATCATTATCGTTTATACATATAAGGTCATCTATAAATCTCCTACACCCATGAAAGTTATATGTTTTAGATATATCTGTTTTTAATAGTGATGACATATATATATATACTCGAGTCTATGTAAATACAAATTTGCCCAAAATGGTGCAGGATCCAATCCCATTGGGATACCTATCGTTTGGAGTAATATTTTATTTCCTATTTGGAAATAGCATTCTTTAATAAGATGACTTACAAGTATTTTTAAAATACCTTTAGAAGCACTAGTTTTGATATTTTTATTTTTACACCAGAAAGCTTTAGAGTTTGAAAAGTCTATATATTTACCTTTTATATATATATATATATATATATATATATATATATATATATATATATATATATATATATATATATATATATAAGAGAAAGAAAATTAAAACTGTAAGTTGTACTTTACAATCAAAATTTATTGTTCGACTGAATACTCAAAAAAAAACAATTTACAAAGTCCTTATTCCATGGAGTTTCAAAGAATGCTATTCTTATTATTCTTTTCGTCAGAGGACATAAAGAAATCAGCAAATTATATTTTTAGCAATGCTAGAATTAGCTAGTTAAGGCATTAAGTGAAACCGCAATTTATTGTAGCTATACATTGCCAAATAAAAAAAATTAAAAAATATTGGCCATGTAAAAAACTAATATAAAAACAAACCGTGCATAATATTTCAGTATTTGGAATACATTCTATCTAAAGAACTATTTTGCATTTTGGATCAGTTCTAGAGGAATTTCATTCAAGCTGAAATATTATGCGCAGTTTGTTTTTATATTAGTTTTTTTTATTATATTAGGATAATCATTGTTGATTTGATTTTACATTTAAACCTCCCCGCCCCCCGCACAGTGTTCTTGTGCAGGAATAATATGGACAATACTCAGACAGATATTTCTAGCATTGGTTTCGCATTACTGGATGACGTCATAACATTTCATCTGGCTTTCAGCATTTGTGCACTAGATGTATGGGAATCCCACGGTGTTGACTTGAGAGGTTCAGGAAAAACACTGAAAATGGGGACTGGAATTACAGGTGTTGCAAATTTTCTGAGGAACTTGCAATTTCTCAGAGTAATTCTGCCTGACCCATCAATCTTGATCTAATACTGACAGTTTGGAAAGCTTCAACAGCTTGGATGTTGTGTCCCATCAACGATTGTTTTGGCATTGAATCAATGTTGTATTTCTGCTATATTTAAAAAAAAATGACGACACACCAATATATGAAAATATAACAATATTTATTGTCGGTGACGGAGATGGATTGTTGGTTGTTAGGATAAAGATACATACACAGGAATTTGATGGGTCGATTCTTCTCAAGCCTAAATCGTCAACAAGTTTCGGTTGTTATTATATAACAATTTGTTACCACGTGAAATGCTCTCTTGGGACGACATTGTCACTGTAGCAACACCTTAAAGACGTTTTATTTGTCCATTTTTGTTTTGCTGAATTGACCTGACTTTGGTTTAATTTGATCTTCCTTGTGTATACCTTTTGCCGAAAATAACCTTTCAAATATTCAACATTTTTTGACAATTGATCAAGTTTGTTGTTTTTTGCCATGCGAGTGTCTGATGTGAAATTCATAATTTTTTTTTTTTTTTTTTTTTTTCAAATGACCTTTTGGTACATTCTTACTAATTACTTCATGTTGTTTCTTGCATATTGTCGCCAGGTGTATATCTTTGTCAGAATGATTTCTTGATACACACGGCCTGGAGATTTAACATCAAAACTGTTTCCTCTTCTCAGAACAGGCACAGACTTATCTTTGTTTCTTGGCGACTGTTTGCATAGAATGTGTGGGTCCCGAGTGTTGACATGTAATGACTACGTTACATAATGAGTCTGTACTTATGCAGAAAAAGGACCGTGTTATCGTTGGAATTTTCCAGGCAGTTTATGTAAAATGCGAGAAGGTGTGGAAACACTGAACTAATGAAATTACAGCATTCAACGTCATTTAAGAAAACATTTATATGCTATCATTCGTTTGGTAAATGAAAAAATATATTTATCTTGATTTGAACAAAAAAATCATAAAAAATTTTTTTTTTTACTTTTTGGTTTACAATCATTTGTTTCTTATTCAAAAAAGTAATTTTTTATTCATGAAACTAACTTTAGAATGAGTTTTTTTGTTTTTTTTTTTTCTTGATTTTAATTTTAGTTTTCTTTAAAGTTTCGTAAAAATTTTTGTAAAAATTATTCATCATATTTCTTCATAACAACAAAAAGAATATTGTTTTCATTTTTCAATTGATTTTTCATTGAATTATCTTCGTGATAACAGAAATAATATAGCTTGCATTGACAAAATTGGCCAACGTTTGCATGGAAAAAATCACAAAACATTTGTTTGACACCTTCCAGTGTTTTATGTAAAGTCCCCGGAAAATTCTAACAGAAGCATGGGCTTTATTCTGCATAAATATAAAAAAACACCAATGAATTACTACTTATCAAGGCCTAAAGGTCCCTCGAGAACAAAAGTTAATGATTGGGGACGAACAACACTCTTAAAAGGATTGGAAACGGTCGATAAATGGTCAGAATTTGATTCTTTAAGTTGACAGCTTGACAAATAATTTGTTAACATTAGACTTTAAATACGACCATATTGTAGTCAGCTTGGAAACAGCTCCGCGACTTTTTATTCCGCAGACGGGAAGTTCTTGGAAAGAAACTGTGTTCATGGACGTTCCCATTTATTTTTAAATGCAAAGAAACAAAAGAAAATCCTTTACAGTGGTTGATTCATTAATTAATATGAAGGATACGTGACAAAAAGTTATTATTGAATGATAAATGATAAAAGTGTGCACAGGACCCGTTTTATTTGCGCGAGGGTGGGGGAGGTCACCCGGTACAAGTACAGCTATCAATGTTAGTGAGCAGAATCGCCTGTTAAACCATATGTTGAGTATGTAAACAAATCCATCATGAATCTTGGTTAAACGATCTAAGACTAACTGTAATAATAGGCAATTAGTTATTTCATTAATTGTTGATTGATAGCATACCTGCAATCCAGACAATTCACAGCTAATACATTAAGATATTACCTAATTTAGTGCTGCATTCTACCGCTAGAAACAATGAACACGATAGTTCAAACAAATGAACTGAATTTCTGATTCAAGCTGAAAATGATCACGTGTTATTCAAATCCTTTTTCTAAAGCATTGCCATCGTCAAAACGAATTATCAACGAAAATAAAACCAAATATTTTTTAGATGAGGATTGTTAATTTGCATTATTCGGACCACTGTTCTCATCTTGGATTTTATTCTCAGTCTGTTTCAGCCGATGTAACTTTCAAACTCCTTTAGGTGCAGCCTGTCGAACTTCGCTATCCCTAAAGAATATCGTATGCAAAGCTTTATTTAATCTACCTTGCTCCCATTCTGTCGGCCATGACTGGGTAGGAGTCTTAAGTATCTGGATGCAAAAACAAAACAAAAACAAAATGATCTGCAATTAAACTTTCATAATAAAAAGATCATTATCTTTGTTATCTTTATAAAGTTAGGTATTTTTATGTTTCTAGACAATTATTTAGTTTCTCTCTCACACACACACACACACACACACACACACACACACACACACACACACAAGAAAAAGTAACTCATAATAACAATAATAGTTAATAAAATTTACAATACTTTCTGCAATTTAATCATATTTGGTGCAAATACACTTCGCTTTATAATTTGTCCATTAATTTTCAGTCATGAATGTCCAACAGTATTTCTTTTATAATTTTGCTGGCATTAATCACTTCAACCGCAGTGACAGAATTGACATCTATGTTGATTAGAATGAAATGAACCCATATAAAAAATATTCAATTTTATGCTGTCATTGAATGGAAAGCATATTGGACTTTGCCACAGAATATATATATATATATATATATATATATATATATATATATATATATATATATATATATATATATATAAAAGTGAACGTGTCTGTCTGTGTGTCTGTGTGTCTGTCTACATTTCCCTACGCAATAACTCTGTCAATTTTTAGTCTATAGACTCGAAATTTGAAATACCGGGTACTGAGATTTGGGAAAATCGATGTGACGGGTGTCAGCCAGAAATTTGGCTGTTAAGGGGTCAAATTTCAACGATTTGACCTTTAAGAACTCTACCAAACTCCTCCGACAATTTTGGGTCTAGACACTTGAAATTTTAGATATAGGTTCCTTGAACATGGATCTAACTTAATAAAGTGATTTGAGCCCGAAACAATAAATTTTAAGGGGTCATAATAGGGGTCAAAGTTTTAAAAAATTAACCATTTTTTTTTTTTTTGCTTTTTTTGCACAGCATACACCTCCAAACACCCGAGCAAGGGGTCAAAGTTCAACGATTTGACCTTTGAGAATTCTACCAAACTCCTCCGCCAATTGTGGGTCTAAACACTTGAAATTTTAGATATAGGTTCCTTGCACATGGATATAACTTAATAACTTGATTTGAGTCCAAAACAATAAATGTTAAGGGGACATAATAGGGGTCAAATTTTAAAAAAATTGACCGCTTTTTTTTTTCTTTTTTTTTTTCTCAACATACACCTCCAAACACCCGGGCAACGCCGGGCTGAAATGCTAGTATATATATATATATATATATATATATATATATATATATATAAAAGTGAAAGTGTCTCTCTGTGTGTCTGTGTGTCTGTGTACATTTCCCTACACAATAACTCTGTCAATTTTTAGTCTACAGACTCGAAATTTGATATACAGGGTACTGAGATTTGGGAAAATCGATGTGATCGGATTTTGGCCAGAAATTTGACTGTTAATGGGTCAAAGTTCAACGATTTGACCTTTGAGAACTCTACCAAACTTCTCCGACAATTTTGGGTATACGTACTTGAAATTTTAGATATAGGTTTCTTGGACATGGATCTAACTTAATAACTTGATTTGAGCCCAAAACAATACATTTTAAGGGGGTCATAATAGGGGTCAAAGTTAAAAAAAATTGACCCCTGCGGTCTCTTCCAAATTACTCAGACAATTTCTGGTCTAAATATTTGAAATTGTACATAAAGGGTATTCAGAGATACGGCAAGCTTTTTCATCAGTTTGGGTCGAAAATTTTTAGTTACCAATATATAAATGTATGTATGCATGTATGTATGTATGTTTGCATGTCTGCCTTAAACTTTCAATAGAGGTGACGGATTTTAACAAGATCAGTATCGTTTTAAAGATCGGTCTTTCATATGACAAATATCGAAAAATTAGCTAAAAAAATTAATATCTTCCCCTTCAACTAGGCACTTTTCTACAGGGGGGGTCACTTTTTTCGCCGATATTTTTGAAAGTTATCCTCTCCTTTAAATTGTCTAGCCTTAATTTTTAAAAATGCCGCTTCCGGTTTGCCGGTGGTCCTAACAGCATAAGCGTTAGGTTTTACCCCGTTCTTTTCCTCCTTTGCGGTACAGGTTCGAGCCTGCCTTCCTACTACCACTTTTTTTTTTTTTGCTCAAAATACACATTCAAACACCCGGGCAACGCCGAGCGCCCATACTAGTATATATATATATATATATATATATATATATATATATATATATATATATATATATATATATATATATACACACTAGGATAAATAAAATTAGAAAATTATTCATATTAGTTTCCAGAATTCAAACAACAAAATTTGGCATAAAACTATTTGAAATATTTTATTTTAATTACACATTATATTTTAAAATTTATTTATATATATATATATATATATATATATATATATATATATATATATATGATTTATGAAAGTATGATAGGTTATGAAAAGGAAGGGTTGTAAAGAGATAGCTTCGAATTCAGGGGTATCAAAACCAAAGCAAAATATGATAAAAGTAAAAATAAAATAGATACACCCCATAATTTATTATACCATACCTGTTCACACTGAAACACTTATCACAATATTCTGTGGATCTATATTAAAAAATCTTGTTAAACTTTGTGACATATTTCCATACTATGGAGGTCAGGCACGAACGAACACTCCATAATTTTATTATACCATATTTCTTCAAACTGAAATATAATTATCAAAGTATACTTACGCAGTTAGATATAAAAAGTCTTTATTAAAGTTTGTGCCTATTTCTATTCTATAGAGGCCAGGCGCGAACGCAAACCCCACAATTTTATTATACCATCCCTATTTAAGTTAAAACATACTTATCAAATATTCTTATGTACATCTATATCAAAAACACTTGTAAACGTTTTTTTTAATTTCTAAATTTTTTATTTCCATACTTTTTGGACCAGGCGCGAACGCAGACCCCACAAGTTTAATAAACCACTGTTCTGCCAGATCAAACATACCCATTCCTGTGTCTCGATACATCTTCTATCATTATATGTAATCAGTTTTTTAAAATAGTCAACCATATAGGAGCCTATTCGTGACCAGACACACACACACACACACATACACACACAGACATTCAACTTTATATTATATATATATATATATATATATATATATATATATATATATATATACATACTAGCTGTACCCTGCCACGCGTTGCTGTGGCTCAATTTGGTGTAATGGAAAATTCTAATAAAAACAGAAAATGCATGTTTCTTATATTCTTAGTACAGCAATCCACTCCAAAAAGTAAAATAAAAAAGGTGAAAATGAAAAAAAATGGTACTCTTGCAGAATTGGATCCTGATCCTCGGGATTACCGTCAATCATGGCTTGGGCTCGACCCACAGTCAGTGAATAAAACTGAACGTAGCAAAAATGTTGAAACGCTAAATGTCTTTTTTTTTTTTGTTTTCTGTATAGAAAAATGTGAGTTAGTAAAGAGTGATTGGGGGGGGGGGGGTTACTATACACAGATTCGAAAAAGTTGTCCAAAAACAAATAAATGAAAGCAAAGGTAAGGTAAGTTATGTTTCTACCTAACTGGATAATTGTTTAGTGTTTTTATGTAATGTAAAATGTTTAATCGGCTCGAAAAACAGAAATGGTTGCAGACTCTGTTGATACGTTAAGTTTGGGAAAGTAAGTTGAAAACTAAAAACTATAAAATACAGTGCCAAAACCCCACCGAATATATGTTACCATGACATAGGCTGACATAGGTTTGTGACAGTATTTTGTATAGTTTTTTAGTTTTAACTCACTTTCTCAAACTTAACGTAATCAACAGTGTCTGCCACCATTTGCATCTTTCAAATACACCGATAAACTCTGTTTTTCGAGCCGACTAAACGTTAGATTAAATGAAAAGGGTTTGTATTACTAAACACAGATACAAAGAAGTTGTCAAAAAATAAATATATAACAAATAAATGTTATCAAAGGCAAGAAAAGTAAATGTTCTACCTAACTGGATAACATTGTAGTGTTTTTATGTAATGTATAATGTTTAATCGGTTCAAAAACATGCAGTGTTTATCGGTATATTTGAAAAATACAAATGGCGGCAGACTGTATCGAACTGTTTGGGGACATTTTTGGGAAAATGAGTTTAGACTAAAAAACTATACAAAATACTGTTAGGAACTCACTCAATATATGTTACTGTGACGTAGGCTGACATATAATCAGTGGTTTTAAACTTTTGCTCGATACAGATGACGACTTTTAAGAGTCCCTTTTAGTGATTACCTGGTTTGAGGATATTTGTACAACTAAACGGCAAATCTGCCCCCAAAAATCCGGTATTATTTTACTTTAAGGCCCGTCTCATGTTCGTATATAACGAAATATTTTATTGTAGATTTCAGTGTATTAAAAACGAATCTGCAAACCGTTTCCGTCGCAAAAAGAAAGTTTTCATGATATGAAGAAATTACTTTTTCGAAAAGTGGGTGATCACTTTTCAATGTAAATTTAACTTAGAATGAGCACCCACTTTCTAACCACCTGAGAGAGGGGCATTTTTCTGTGTGTTTCTTGGCTAAAAAGTTTTTTGTTTGATTTCTTTTGCATTAAAGAAATTTGTCAGTAAACGTTTCTCTTTGAAAACGGAATTTTTATTATAAAAAGAACAGATGAATGCTTTACATGAACACTGTAAATAGTTATGTGAAAGTAGAGAAAAATTTCCATTTTTCGATGAATGTTTGATATGAAAGCGACTATGTGTGGTTAATTTAAATTAAATTTCAATCACGTGGTTACATTATCAATAATCATGTGATTAAACCCATCGAAAATTTACCGATATTGTAAACACATTCTGTTTACATTAAGCCTGTAGTTTTTTTTTTAGTGATGCAGTTTTGGCAACTGAGATTTAAAAAAATCCGCGAGATCAGGAGAAAGAAATGTCCAGAAAATCGCTAGATTTTTAACTTTTATCATCTGAAATTTTCCAAAATCGCTAATTCCCCCCCCCCAAACTCCATATTTTAACTTCCTAGCATAAAAAAATTATAAATATAGTATATTCAATATATAAAATTTTCCGTGTTTTCTCACTATATGTTTCTGGAATTATATTGAAGCGGTTAGCTCCACAGAAGGCTTACATATTTTATCAGTTAGTTTTACCTGTTTTTTCAGAGAGGGTTTTTTTTTTTTTTGCAGGAAACAAATCATAAACTCAAACTTTTTATAATAAAAGTTAAATTGAAATATACTGCAAATTAAACACCACAATAATGGTGCAACATATTTTGAAATTAGAAAAATAAAAAAACAAAAAAACTTTGTTTTAGCATGTTAAAAGTATTTAGGTTGGTAGATAATTAAATTCTACTGAATTGATATAATTTTTTTTTTTTTTTTTTTGCTGTTGTTTCTTGCTTTTTACAATTTTCGACTAAATACTTCTAAATTTCGTATTTTAAACTAAACTTCGAAGGTCGGAATGCCCACCCACCCCCCACCTAAAATGTACTTGGAAAAATCGATTTTATAGCGAGATTTAAGAATGGTTAGCCGAAAAAAAGGTGAAAAACAAAACAAATAATCAATAAATAATTGTTACCAAAGGCAATAAATGCTACTTTTTTTTTACTTACATGAATGATTTTATTTTATGTTTTAAAGTATTTTCAAGCGCTTGCGGGTGTGTGGGTGCGAAATATCTCCAGATTTTCTAAAATTTCCCGCTAGATTGCAAACGAAATCTCCAGATCTAGCAGGAAAACCGCTAAATTAGAAACACTGGCCACGTGACAGGAAGCGGTAATAAATAATTGTCACTAAATAAAAAAAATGGCCTATCTGTACAAAGAAACCCACCTATTTATCATAGAAAAATTAAGTATAATGTTATAATTAAAAAGAAATATATAAAAACACACATGGATATAGTAAACATATTATACCAAAACGTGGAAGCCATCTGTCCAGTGGGTTTTTAGACAATTAATTGCGAATGAACCAAGAGTTACATTTTTATATATATAGATATATATATATATATATAGTGAAAAGAAAAGATACGTTTCTGAATTTTTGAGATGAGGATTGGTTATATGTATTTTATGACCGAGCAACGCCTTTCAGCCTGGTAGTATATATATATATATATATATATATATATATATATATATATATATATATATATATATATATATATATATATGTGCAACTGTGTGTATATAGGTGTGTGTTTGTGTGCGACTGTGTGTATATAGGTGTGTGTTTGTATGCAACTGTGTGTATATAGGTGTGTGTTTGTATGCAACTGTGTGTGTGAATGCTTTGAATATGTTGGTAGTCATTTGGAGAAAACATACATTTCATACAGATTCCAAAGTTCGACGATAAACTTTTACATTGGTTTCAGATATGGTTTCTATGAAACTCTGACAATGCTAATATTTCTTTGACTTGGCTAGTACTTAAACGGTGATGTAGTATAGATATTTGAAACACAAAAATAATGTTAATTTATATATTGATGTGGGTATCTTTTTAATTCTGCGTTGTATAAAATCCAAGTGTTGACCATTTATTGATCATGGAGACAAACATGTCGCATATTGAACATCCAATTTGGCCAGATGCAAACATGTCTGAAGTTTACGCTGATCTCAGACAAAATTAGTACACAGCGAAGGTTGTGTTTGGATGGAAGGGTTTGAGTAACATCTTAAAAATCAGAGGTGACCCCAAAATGGAAGACGATGAAACAATGTGACTTCCGGTCAAAGTATTTTTTTCTATATCCTTTTGGTTGACAATTTAAGCAAGTAGGCGCAAACATAGCCATTTCCCGATGAGTCCCATTGAGTGACGAGGTATATCAAGTGATCTCTCTCTCTCTCTCTCTCTCTCTCTCTCTCTCTCTCTCTCTCTCTCTTTTATACAACCACTGGTAACTTCCAACGTAGAACCCCACTATCATATCTCCTTCTCAAACATCAGGGGTCTATGTTCCAACCTTCCAGAGGTTCAAACTCTATTACAGGAGACTAAACCAGACCCTATCATTCCTAAGCGAGATTGGCATTGGACAGACTACTTCCCTAGATGAATTCGTAATTAAAGGATACTTTAACTAACTTAACCTCTAACTCCGACTCCCAAGAACGTCATGGGCATGGAGTATGTGCTTACATTAAAGATGACTTTCCATGTGGCAGGGACATCTCTAGAGAAGATCCTAATTTACCCTATATGTGCTTCTGGGTTGCATTTGTTCACACTACCACATTTATATTTGCACTCTATCGTCCCCACAACAGTGGAGTTACTATCTTTAAAAGCATATCTAAATTGATCACGTCCTGTCTGTGTGCCCCTCAGCAAACATTCACGTCTGTGGAGACTTCAATGTTTACAATGTGGAATGGTTAACCCACTCAAAGAAGACCGATGATGAGGGGATTTTCTGTCACGATTTCTCCATTGCTAATGACCTCACTCAGATCGTTCATGAACCCACCTATGTCCCCGAAACTAACGGCCAGTATGCAAGTCTCCTAGACCTTTTTTTCACAACTTGCCCAGAGCTATGTTCATCTTCCGTTCTGTCCCCACTGGGATCTTCCGACCATTCTGTTGTATCAATTAAGATAAAAACGAAATGTAAGAGGTCCTCTCCATCGTACAGTGTATCGATACTCAAAGACTGACTGGAATAGGTTCCACACATTTATATCAGATCTACCTCTGCATTCCATGTTTAAAAAGGATGTGTCCTCAGACCTGACGGAATGGTTAAAAGTTGCTGGAATTTGTGTTAAATAGAGAAGTATTCAACTATCTCAGCAAAAATAACCTTCTTAGTGATGTGCAATATGGTTTCCATTCTGCTAGATCTACAGCGAACGTGCTTACAGCTATATCTCATAGGATTAGCAAATCTCTTGACAGAGACTTCCTCTCTAAGACAATTGTTCTTGACATATCAAAGGCCTTTGATAAGGTATAGCATAAAGGTCTACTTCACAAGATCTCTAGCTACGGTAAAGCTGGAAATGTCTTCTCAATTATTAAATCATGTCTCTCTGATACTCATAAGAGTAGTGGTTGATGGGCAAAAATAAGAAGCTCCTAGTATTAATGCTGGAGTTTCTCAGCGGTCCAACCTGGGCCCAACTCTCTTCCTGATGATCTTCCAAATCACATCCTTACATAATTCATAAATATTTATGCTGACAACACTACAATCTATGGTAGCACATCAAAAACTGCAAACGACCAAGTTCTCTCTGATTCTCTCTCCTCTGATCTTGAGCACGCGGTACAATGGGAGAAGAGGTGGCTGGTTACTTTTAATGCATCTAAAACCAAGCTTCTATCTTTACATCATCAACGCTCTGATCCCCATCTGGCATCAACTGAAATGAATGGCTCTCATCTTGGGGAAGATCCATGTTTCGACAAGCTTCTGTGTTTGACCTTTACTCCTGATCTGAAATGGAACACATACTTCAAATCTGTTGCCAAGGTTGCTAGAAAAACGGTGGGATCTTTCTACCACTCCAGTAGATATCCTATTGCTGACGCAATTCTTTATCTATATAAAAGCCAAGTACGTCCACTGATGGAGTACTGTTGCCATATCTGGTCAGGAGCTGCTAGAAGCAGCTTATCCTCCTTTGACAGAGTTCAAAATAGACTTTGTAGCTTAGTGGGGGATGTCCTTTTCTCTTCCCTGCAACCTCTTTCCCACAGAAGAGATGTTACAAGCCTGTCTCTGCTTTATCATTATTTTCATGGCAAGTGTTCAGCTGAACTTCAAACTGTGGTCTCCCCGTCGCCAAACTTTCACGAAAAACACTCATCTAGCCAAAACCACTATCAACAATTCCCCCCACTCTTTATCTGTACCTAAATCTAAATGTAGATTCCATGAACAAAGCTTCTTTCTTAGAACTGCACACCTGTGAAACTCTCTTCCGATTGCCTGCTTTCTAGCTGACTACAATCTGATTGTCTTCAAGTCCAATGTAAACAAGTTCTTGATGAACCGTCCCACTAAATAATCCAATTTACAAAATTCCCACTACTTATGTTTACTACGCTATTATCACATTGACTAATGTATACCCATTAACCCTTATCATCGAGTGGCCTCCGGGCCTTGATAAGTGGTGATTCCTATGTAAAAAGAAAGAAAAAAAGTGGAAATATAATAAAATTAGGAAAAATCGTCTGCTCTGATATAAACAAATACACAAACGACGACACCATCAGGAAAATGAAATTCAGGATGAAGGAGCCCCCCTGGGAAAATGCCGAGATGATGGCCCAAAACAAAGCTGATTGTATACCTTACAATAAGATCTCAAAACAGCTGAATTTCATCCTCACTAAATCTGTGACATATCTTGCACAAATGATTGTTATGCAACTTTTTATCAAATAAATATCATTGTTACATGAATTATTATAATATCATTGTTACATGAATTATTATAATATCATTGTTACATAAATTATTATAATATCATTGTTAGATAAATTATTATATCATTGTTACATAAATTATTATAATATCATTGTTACATAAATTATTATAATATCATTGTTACATGAATTATTATAATATCATTGTTACATGAATTATTATAATATCATTGTTACCTAAATTATTATAATATCATTGTTACCTAAATTATTATAATATCATTGTTACCTAAATTATTATAATATCATTGTTACATGAATTATTATAATATCATTGTTACCTAAATTATTATAATATCATTGTTACCTAAATTATTATAATATCATTGTTACATGAATTATTATAATATCATTGTTACCTAAATTATTATAATATCATTGTTACCTAAATTATTATAATATCATTGTTACATGAATTATTATAATATCATTGTTACATAAATTATTATATCATTGGTACATAAATTATTATAATATCATTGTTACATAAATTATTATAATATCATTGTTACATGAATTATTATAATATCATTGTTACATAAATTATTATAATATCATTGTTACCTAAATTATTATAATATCATTGTTACATAAATTATTATAATATCATTGTTACATAAATTATTATATCATTGTTACCTAAATTATTATAATATCATTGTGACATAAATTATTATAATATCATTGTTACATGAATTATTATAATATCATTGTTATTGCTACATAAATAATTATCACGTCCGTATCATTACTATATCATTATAATATCAGTATCACTGCTAAAACATTTTTATCATTCAATTATCATTGCTGCACCAATTATCGTGTCATTACCATTGCCGCATAAATTATTATTATGTCAATATCACTGCTGCATAAATTTTGATCCAGTCAATATTATTGCTACATGCATTATACGGTCCGTATCATTTCCACACTGATTATCATATGAATTATTATTATGTCAATACCATTGTTACACCAATCATAATCCGATTAGTATCGTAGCTAAATGAATTTTTATCATGTCAATAGCATTGTTACACTAATTATTATCATGTCAATATTACTGCTACACTAATTATTATAAGATCAATATAATTGCTATGCTAATTTTTATCACGTTAGTATTATTATGATGCCAATTTTTATCATGCCAGCATCATTGCTACATCAATTATTATATGGTCAGTATCATTACTACTCCAATTTTTATCATGCCAGTATCATTGCTAGATCAATTATCATATGGTCAGTATCATTACTACTCCAATTTTTATTATACCAGTATCATTTCTACATCAATTATTATATGGTTAGTATCATTACTACTCCAATTTTTATCATGCCAGTATCATTGCTAGATCAATTATTATATGGTCAGTATCATTGCTACATGTAAAACAGCACGTACGACAATGCTCTACCTGCAAACCAAAACCAAAAATCAATAACTTTACATATAAGTATATTATCGTTTTATTTTTGTTGCATTTGTTTTTGTGTTTTATCTTTTTCTAACTCGACCCAATTCATGCCGTATCCATGTCACGTTATCATTCGAACCTCGATTTTTATTGCAGTTAAAAGGATGCGCTCAGTATCTTTTTAAATAGAGCAGCACAAATAATATTTTTGCCTCCTATAATGCTGCAAACTACAAGGTTTCGCTTCAAAAATGTAATAAAACAAAGAAACGATTTACAAAATTAGGATAGATTCGAATTATATATATATATATATATATATATATATATATATATATATATATATATATATATATATATATATATATATATAAAACTATAGGACTATCCACTTATCAAGTGTTTCCTTTTCAGATTAAATATGTTTTTAACTCTTTTTCAACGTGTTTCTTAACATGTTTTATTAACAGTTTACTCTTATATATATATTGTTTTCATTATGTTTCCATAACGCCATTTACTTACATTTTATTTACGCAATGGCATAATGGAAATATATTATAAGGTATTTACAGCTTCTCTTCCAATTTTCGGATTTTTAATCATGTCAAAACGTACTTTATCTCCTTTTGATGGATTGATTGCTGCTATTTCTTCTGATGAGTTAAGGGCATAATAGATTCACTGATTGATATAATAATTAAGTGATTGTTTTTGCGCTACGAAACAGATACTGTCAAGAATTGTAAATGTCAACTGAATTAAAGGAATAAATTATAAGATGGTAAACAACATGAACTTTGGAATATAGACTTTTGTCATTCATTCACTATATATATATATATATATATATATATATATATATATATATATATATATATATATATATATATATATATATATACTTGTTTATTGTTATATAAACATGCTCACATCCCGCTGCTACAAATAGCCACTTGTTTCAATCAAACAACAGATATCATCAGGCAGCGACTTGACTATTCAAAAGTTCAATGAATGGGTTATTCATTGAACTTTTGAATAGTCAAGTCGCTGCCTGATGATATCTGTTGTTTGATTGAAACAAGTGGCTATTTGTAGCAGCGGGATGTGAGCATGTTTATATAACAATAAACAAGTATTATCAGCTCTTTTTATTGAGCACTATCTAACAACCTCGTTGAATTCATTAGTCCATTACTTTTGAATATAAAAAAAAACCCGAGTATATATATATATATATATATATATATATAGAGAGAGAGAGAGAGAGAGAGAGAGGGAGAGAGAGAGAGAGATCTTATTTGTTTTTGTTTTTGCGATACGTTTTGAATGAATTCAATTATTTACGAAAGTGCATTTTTACCTAAATGCGAGTTGAGAATAATTTTCCTTTGACCAACTTGGTACCCCCACATGGGGAGCGGCATACATATTGTTTATATATATATATATATATATATATATATATATATATATATATATATATATATATATATAACGGTGACTAAGTGGTTGGCGTCACATACTGGAAACCCGCGCATGCCAAGTTCAAAGCCAGTTCATTTCGCAGAAATATTTTCATCAACCCAACACTTGACATCGTGTATAATTTTGTGAAAAGGAGGTAAATAAAATAGTGTTGAACAAATTCATAGTATAACTTCTACATGCGCAAATAATGAAAAAAAGATTTCCTCCAAATAACGATCTGGTTTCTGAGTTATAATTCACTAAAACAAATACGGATCAACATTTTTTTTTTTTTGCAAATGTAAATATTTAACACGCACAATATCCGTGCGATAGTGCATTATTATTCTTATATGTGGGATAGATAAACACGATTTCTGTGACAGAATCTAAGTAAAATAAGCCTGGGCCTGGTGTTGCTACATACGCCAACAAAAATATAAAACCAAAAAAAATGGCACCAAATGTAAAAGCTGTGTGGCTCGGAAGAAAGATGTAAGCGTCATGATTGGTAGAGGCTCCTTCGATAGACAACATGGACAGAGGGGGCGGATGATTGTAACCTGTGAATGTTATCCCTTATTATTTCAGGTAATGAAATGCACAAACTAAATGCTAATAAATAAATATGATCAGCGCTACATAAATATCACACGGAAGAAGAAATGCACAACAAACAAAATTAGTAATGGAATGCTTTTACAAAAGCAACCCCCTCCCACTCCTTTATATATATATCGCTACTTATATATAAAATACATTTTGTCTGTATGTGTGTATGTGAGTTCGTTCCCTATTGAATTCCAAACGGCTGGACCGATTTTTTTTAAATTTCACACTAATGTACTTTATGTATCTGAGAATGTTCTTAAATGGGTTTTGTATCAGATTGCCTCCAATGAGTATTGAAAATTAATAATTAAAAAAAAATCCGATCAAAGAAAGAATAGTCAAATTTTGACCAAAGTTTACACCCTTATACAGCCTAACATTACACGTGCATTTGAAGAGTTTTATCACTGCACACGCAAAAGAATAAAATCAACAGTAGGTTCTTTGATAAAACTAGGATACATTCGAAATGAATGCTTTTGAACCATTGCATTTTAAACTTGAATTCAAGCCATTATATAAAAATAACTTAATAAAATCAACAGCATATTCTCTACAGTGCAATGTAGACTACAATGTATTGTGGACTAAGTCAGGGAGACATGTGAAGCTTTCTCTCGGTGCACCACGGTGGATCCCTAACTAGAGCAGGTAATCAATCGATTTGATTGAGAAATGGACGATTTCACCGCTTTTGATGACAATAAAAATATTGGAAGTGTGGAACATTCGTTGATCATCATTCAATCCTGGGTAATGTTGGGTCTCCCTGCTGGTAAAACCAGAAGTTATGCAATCGATTTTCCAAACACAGTACATAAGTTATTTAAAGAATTTAAAACACCAAATAACGTTTGTCTTATTTGAATTCTTCGGGCTACTTTTCTCATCACGACATTTCGGTCGAGGTATAATCGAGACAATAGCTCTTATTAGTGAATCGTGGAAACAATGTTTTTGTCTTTCTTTCGATGAATCGAAATGTTTGATGTCGAAGGTTACATCGACCGAAACCTTTTGAAAATAACACTCAAGATTAGAACAGTAGTCCAAAGAATTAAAATATTAAGAATAACGAATTCTCATCTCAAAACTTCAGAAACCAAATAATGTTATATAATTTTTGTTTTTATTAAATGAAATAATTAAAATAATTCAATCAACAAAATATGTCTTTTCACAAAAGATTTTTCTTTTTCTCTTCATTCTAATGGCATTAATTGCAAGTGTTGTCCACTCGTGAGTACAGCAAAATATACGTTTGGGTCTATATACACATATAGAACATAATACCGAATTTTATTGCATCGATGTTTCAAACATTGAGGAACAACTAGCTGTCCCTAACAGGCGTTGTTAAAAAAAAAAAAGTACGTTCGTTTATTAAAACGTCGAAGTCCTCTATTTTTCCATGGCGTACTTTATTCAAATTAAAGTTTAAGTCGCCCAATAGTATATAATGCGACTAGAGTTTTTAATTTTACATGTTATAATGCTAGCCATTCAATAAACATTTTATTCACAAACAATTATTTCTGTAGATTTTTATAAATATACACGTTTATTGTATAAAGAAAAATGCCAAACATTCACAAAAAGACATTATCAGATACGGTCAAAGATGCAGCAATGCTACCACATCTGGAGGGGTGCTGCTCAGCGCATACTTTCTTATCTTGACAAAAATCGACTTCGCAATCTAACGAAAGGTGTTCTCTTCTCTACAGCCAATTTCTCACGGAAGAGACATTGTTAGTATTTCTATGGAAAGAGCCCGACTGAGCTTCGATCTCTGGTTCCTTCTTGCAGTACATTCATGACAAAAACTCATTTTACTACAACAATTGCAAAGAGCTTATCATTTCCTTTTCTGCCATGTAACTAACATCAGACAAAATTTCCATGAAAAGAGTTTCTTTTCAAAAACTTCCCATCTATGGAATATCTTACGACGGTAATGCTTACCTGCCGGTTACAACATGGTCGTCTTCAAATTCAGTGTCAACAAATGCTCATAAGTAATCATTTTTTTTTTCATTCCATTCATCATTTTTCAATGCTCTCGTTATATTCATAATTCAACTGGCAATCTATCCATTTCATTAACTATTATCCTCGAATGGCTTTTAACTTTGACAAGTGGTGACTCATTAGACAAAGAAAAAAATAAAAATATCTTTGCCAGCATTTAGAGAAAGAGTGACTCTTTCACTCAGCATCTACATCTAATTCAAAACCGCCCCATAAGTAATCAAACTCTGTTTATTTAATTAATGTCGTATCATTAATCACTGTAGTTAAGTAACAAAGAGCCTGGGCAGTACCAAATGGGTAATCATTTTGGAATACCAGGCGCTGCATTACCACCTCCTCCGACCGGAAGAAACATCCGACTGAGAACAGCTTGTGAATTTGATATTCCTAGAAACTTCCTCCTAGGGCAAATAGCTTATCACGTATTCTCTAGTGACCTTTGGCCTTAATATATGATGACTCGTTAGGAAAGAAAAAAAAAGAAAAGGACGTAATTAAAAAAAAAACAAAACAAAAACAACTCTTACCTGTATAAATAAAGTAACGTTCCCCCTCTATCTTTTGTTTCTTTTTTAGATGGCCACTTTTAAGGTATCCAATATTGCTTTGTGTACATTCATCCAGGTATGCTATTATTATTAGCATGCCAGCATCATCGCTACGCGTAATACTGCGCCTAGAACAATGGCTGCTCTACCTGCAAACTAAACTAATCGATAATTTTACATATAAGTATATTACCTATCTTTTTTGTTGTTATTTTTGTTGATTTTGTTTATTTGTTTATTTTTGTTTTGTTTTGTTTTTACTTAATTCATCTTTTTTCTATATTGCTCCATCGTAGGCCTTACCTGTCCCACCCCGCCATCCTCATCTGAATTCACACATAGCCCTCGGCTAAAACGTCAGCCATCTTTCACTGATCTGGCTAAACTGACTAGCGAGACACGGACTGGTATTAAAATTTATTGAGCCGACTAAGGCTTGCATGCACGCACTTATCCTGAAAATGATTCCATGTTGCGGCAACTTATTGGGTGACGATTAAATATGATTAAACAAAATACTGTCAATGATTCATTACTGACCTTGAAGTCAATTTCTTTGTAGGATATATATATATATATATATATATATATATATATATATATATATATATATATATATATATATATATATATATAATGTTTTTTTCTTTATATGAAACATTTATTTAGATGTATTTATTTGTAAGTGAATGTTTCTTTTAAAGGAAAGAAAGCACATTATATATATATATATATATATATATATATATATATATATATATATATATATATATATATATATATATACTTCAGAATAAAATTATCTAACAATCAACTGGTATGGAAACCTGTGATTATAAGTCTTAAAAAATAATATTTCAAATGTATTCTTTGTCCTACATAGAATGATAAAAATCTTTTGATTTGAAATTTACCCATTTCACGTCATAAATTTTTAAATTTATTGAATGACTATAATTTATATATATTTATGTATATATATATATATATAATTATATATATTATAAATAGTATATATATATAATTATATATATATTATAAATAATATATATATATAATTATATATATTATAAATAAATAATATATATATATAATCATATATATTATAAATAAATAATATATATATAATTATATATATTATAAATAAATAATATATATATAATAATAATAATATATATATAACTATATATATTATAAATAATATATATATATATATAATTATATATATTATAGATAAATAATATATATATATATAATTATATATATTATAGATAAATAATATATATATACATGATTATATATATTATAAATAAATAATATATATAATTATATATATTATAAATAAATAATATATATATAATTATATATTATAAATAAATAATATATATATATAATTATATATATTATAAATAAATAAATAATATATATACATATATAATTATATATATTATAAATAAATAATATATATACATAATTATATATATTATAAATAAATAATATATATATATTATAAATAAATAATATATATATACATAATTATATATATTATAAATAAATAATATCTATATTTATACATAATTATATATATTATAAATAAATAATATCTATATATACATATATATATATACATAATTATATATATTATATATATACATAATCATATACTATATGATGTAAATAATAAAAATAATATATATACATATATATATGTATATATATATATATATATATATATATATATATATATATATATATATATATATATATATAAGAAGTCTGGAAAAAAAATAAAATACGTACAATAGAAGGAAAACATATGCTGGCTACTAACTATTACAGAATTCGATGGATTATTGCATTGCGGCGTGTTTTTAATGTAAATATTGCAAATAAAGTTTGATACTCTCTCTCGCTCTCTCTCTCTCTCTCTCTCTCTCTCTCTCTCTCTATATATATATATATATATATATATATATATATATATATATATATATATATATATATATATATATTGTTGATAAAAAAATGAATACCTGCTGTAGTAACGGGAAAAGTCCTTTTCATAGGCTGTGATACTTCTTAAAAATTGCTTCTTTATTTTCCTATGCACTGATGCATGGTTGATGACATGTTGGATTTTCAGATAACTATTAATGAAATTAATTATAAAATCCATAGAATAATATCCTAATAACAAAATTCTACCTAGATCATGCACATCATTTGAATAGCAGATAAGCATATATAACATTTACACAGGGATACACAATTTCCGTGTTGGGAAATGTAATATTTTTAATGTTAAATTATAAAGCCGTAAAGAATGAACTTTTTTTTGTGTCTGAGGATGTTGAGTTTAATATAGTTATGACTGAAACATATTCCAAAAGGTGTAATCATGCTATTGTTTTGGATAAATAAAACTTATTCAGGAGAACGACTCCACAAGTTAATATTGGACTTAAAAACGATCATGTTATAGTCAGCTGGGAAGCAGCCCCGCTGTATTGTGTTCAACAGATGGGCAGTTCTTGGAAAAATAACTTTCTCTTGGAAGTTTCATTTAGTTTTAGGTACACAGAGGAAGAAGGTAAATTACGTGTTGTGAATGTTTACAGAGATGGAAATCATTGATTGGAGTTCTGTCGAGCACCTACCATGAAAATAATGATAGAAAAGAGAAAAACTAGCAAATTCTCTTCTGTGTGAAGGTGGCTCTAGGAGAAAAAAAGATGATGTCTCCTGAGAGATTTCGAAGTCAGTTTATAATCTTTCAAGGCATAAAATGATACATTCAGCGGCACCTCCTCAAATGTCATACTCATAGTTGTGCCATCCCCCCCTGGGTCAGTTGGGCTGGCGCTTTCTAAAAAGTTCACCATGTCCTGAACATTGGCTGACTAGGCAAGGCAATACAATGCTGCTTCCACTATGAGTGCAAGCCGTTTCCAATTCCAGCAATGGATCCCATAAAGGTGAGGACCCAAAATCAATTCAGCATCTTGCTTCACTGTCCTGAGCCAGGTTTTGAGTTAGCCACCGTATCGTTTCTTCAAGCCTGGTGGTAGTGCTGAGTCGATGATTTCACAAATTACGTCACCTGAGTGTCTATGAAAGACGTGGCCAAACTAACGAAGGTGTTTGGAGGGAGTGCATCTTGCAGCAAACATAAACTTTACTGTTGAGGATAAACTGTTGTCAGTGGACATGGAGGATGTGGTGTAGACAGTGGCAGTTGAATACCTCGAGCTTGTGTAGGTCACTTACATGCATAGGCCAAGTCTTGCATCCATAAACCAGAATGGTGCAGACAAGTGCCTGGTAGATCCTGACTTTGGTATTCAGCCTTATTTTTTTTTTCATACGGTTGGAGATGTCTTCCTCCTCTTGGTCTGCTGGAGCCAAAGTATTTGAATTGATCTTGAAGGGTTGCTTTTCATTTGGAAGAAGACCTGCCATCGGTAACTTTGTCTTATCTTCATGCCGATCATTGAAGCATACAATTGTATTCTATCAATGGTTGATTGAATGTCAGCAAAGATTTCACCCAATATGGCAATATCATCGGCATAATTGAGATCCGATAGTTGTAGACAACAACTTACTGTTAAACTATGAGTGTTGGCCAGGGCATTCGATGTGTTCCAGTCGATGGTGTAATTGAAGCACATAGGTGAGAGAACGCATCCTTGTCAGATGCCAGAATGAATGTCAAAGAGCATGATTCCTGACCATATACACAGACGTGGCAACAGTACTCCATCTTTGAATGGATTTAACTCATATAAAAATAGAGAATCAAGGTAGGAGTGATATTATTCAGATAATGAATGCAAACGCATCCAACAAAATGTTTACTGTAGCTATATAAAATCTGAATATGATTTTGAAGTCTTTAAGATGTAGGAGATATAGATCAAGTTTTATTCCAGCCCGAAATTAGTTTTCAATTAAACTAATTTCTGGCTGGAATAAAACTTGATCTCTCCTATATAGGACATGTAAAATATGCCGTTGTGAAAATCTCAGACAGACAATGGAACACATCTTTGGTGATTGTAGTGATGAACCAACTTGTACTGCTAAAGATTGATGCTTATATAGTATTGGACACAAGCGAAAATCGCATTTCAAATAAAAATTCTTTGATCTATTTTCGTATCATGCAACAAGTATCGTCACCAAAAATTAGTAAAAATTATTCAATAGAATTTTTAATTAAAAATAAAAATCAGTTTTTGTATTTTGCCAATCCGCCATTCATTGTTTCTTGGTTAAACGACTCACTGACTTATCTCCCCTTGCTTTACGGGATGACAGCTGGGCAAAATACAATGAAATTGATTTCTTTTATTTTTAATCAAAATTCTACTCGATAATTTTTAAAAAATTTTAATACACAGTATCACCTGATACATAAGTATATTAAAGAATTCCCCTGTTAATTTATTTGGAATTGCGATTTTCACTTGTGCCATTTTATATAGTATTTGGGCTATATAAGCACCCAAAGATTAAAAAAAACAATGATGATGATGATGTAATATAATATATTGTGTATACAGAGAAGAGGGGGTAGAATAGTGACACATCAGTGAAATTAGTGACATATTATATTGAAGTAAAAAAAATCCATGTACTTTTAATCATTTCCTTTGTTTGTTTCAGTTAAATTCAATTCAAGCAATTCGAGTATCTCGAGAATTAGGGCTTCTTATTACATGTTTATGCACCATTTGTTTCTATATTAAATGCAGTGAATAATATGTTTTCCCTGTTTTTATCAGTGTATAGCTACTTTTGCACCAACCTGATACATCCAAGTAGTGAGGAAAAGAGAAAGATAGGAAATTTGGCGTTTCCCTGGAATGCATTAAAACAAATATAGATTTCATTATATTTTAATTCAGCGGGAATGGGGAGGAATATAGAAACTTGGGGTTGTCCGGGAGGAATAACTTGTAAAATGAAAGCTCAGATAAATGACTTATTTTCATACACAGGACCCTACACCAGTAAGTAGAGATTAAGTTAACTAGTATGAATTTCCAGAAGGTTACTTCAAGTACATGTCAAGAAAACTTGGCAACAAACGGAAATAAACCCAGTGCGCATAACATGAGTGAGGCGAGAAAGGTCAAGGATTAGCTCCCTAGTCAAAACACGCTTTGTCCCTAGTCAAAACACGCTTTGTTTAGATCCTGAGATAATTCTGTTCATAACTAGCAGGGCTAACAGTGTTGCTTGGGGCAAAAGTGTAGCATAACTTCTATCTCTTTCTTTCTCTCTTACCCTGTTTTCTCCTCCTTCTTTCTTCTCAGTCCAACCCATTCTTCTCTATGAACACACACACACACACACACACACACACACACACACACACACACACACACACACACACGAGTTGATATAAAGGAAATAACATTGTGAAAAAATTACAGTTACTTCCCTTTTATTTTAATGGCTAGAAAACAAACAACGCCCCTAAAAAGATCTGCTTCAATTTATAGTAAAAAATGAATCATTTCTTTCTAAATTTTAGATATTATTCATCCGAGTTAACGCTGACCAAGAAAATATCAACTTTGTGAGTGTTTATTTCAAAGTTTTAGAGATAACACTGTATATTTAAAAAAAAAAAAAAATTGGTGTCTTACTAAATCAATGAGCGACCAGATACACCAAAGAGAGGGCGAGAAGAGAGATAGAGAGAGAGAAGGGAGACGAGAGAAAAAGGGGGAGAGAGGGGCTAGGAGGAGGGAAGAACACAACTAGCTACGAGGTAACCCCCTCCCTTAATATTACAAAAAAATCAACCGGGGTATTGAATAATTGAAGTACGCAGAAATTGTTGCCATGACAATCAATAATGCAGAAGCCAGACAATGTACTGATCCTAGAGGTAGGGAAGAGGTAGCTCCATGTAAGCAGATCTCCCTTTCTCTCGAACAGACGAGGTCATCTGTACATCGGGGTCAATGCCCAGAGGGATGGTGTTTCTGGGAATCAATATCGCCCGGCACATTGTCAGGCAACTGGTAACTGAATTGGTGCCGATAGAAATTTTTCAATAATAAATCTGGAACACACTTTTCTTTAATATCTCTCCTTACATTGGAAGTTGGGTGCATCTAATTGGGCTGGTAATAGGGTCCTTGTTGTATCCTAGATCTCGAGGTAATTCTTATTCATAATAACACTCTGTATTTAAAAACAAAAACGGGTGTCTTGTTAAATCAATGAGCGACCAGACACACCAAAGAGAGAGGGAGGGGGACAAGGGAAAGGGGAGAGTAGAACACAACTAGCTTCCATGTAAGGAATTTTACAAAAATTATATCTACCACGAAATTCTATTTTTTTTTTTTTTTTTCTAATAGAATAATACATTTTTTGAAGAAATTGCCTCATCAAGTTAAAAAAAGTCATTTCAACACATCATTCAATAAGTCTTGGATATGACAGACAAATGGTGCCAATAATCTATATATTAATTCAATAGCGTGTGTGTTCTTTTGTGCGTCCGGGTCGTTTAATTGTTATGTGCTTCCATTTCTTGTCATAAATAATTTTACCAAGAATTCTTCATAAGTTTTTGTTTCGGTTTCGATTATAGCTGATGGCACTTAAGTCATCTCTTTTTTTTTTTATTAATAATTTTATCAAGAACTCTTCATAAGTTTTGGCTTCGGTTTCGATTATGATTGAAAGAACTCAAGTTTATATATATATATATATATATATATATCATAAATTTTTATTTCGGTTTCGATTCAAGCTAATGCACCCAAGTCATATGGATATACTTTTATTTTTGACATCGCTACTTTATAATATATAAAAGTCGGCAGAACATTAACTCTATAATAATATATACGAAATCTGCAAGAATTAAAATATCATATTTAAGTGTTGTTTATGATCGGACTTTGCCGGGCGTTCGTTCTAACTTAGATAAACACTTTTGCAGTTTTAACAAAAAAAGCTACAATAATATCAGTGTCTCCATTTACATTGAACATCTACAGAATGCCAACATCAATATATTACATATGAATGAGTCCTCTGTGGAATTTCCGCAGGTCCCGCTACTAATAATAATAATAATAATAATAATCCATGTGATGTTTATAAAGTACTAACCTTCAATTGGCATGTGTCAAAATTTGAGCCCAATAGGATAATTAGTTTATAAATGACAGTTAAATAACTATAATGTATAAACTAATAATATGATCGGGCTCAAATTTGAAGTGAAGTTTTTTTTTTTAATGTTCAAAACAATAAAACAAAATCTGAATTTCGTGTGTTGATAAAGCATTGATTTCTGATGGGAAAATACTATTTAGGCAAAGTTATGGTTTGATACAAAGAAAAATATTTCTAGAAAAAAAAAATGGCAAGCAAAGGAAAGAACCCAACTCCAAATTTTTGTTTTTGCTTTTTAGCGAGTTGAAATATCTCATTCAGGTCAAAGGTTTAATTTTCCACCTAAACAAAGCAAGATGGCATAAACAAAATAGTGAAGGCATTATTTATTTTACTAATTTCATTACAATAGATCTGAATCAACCGATGATGATTCAATCCTTGTATTAATTTCTTAGTTGTTGAAATTTTAACTTTTAGTTTCTTTCGTTATCATTATTTTTTTCTTCTAGCCGTCTATAAACAAGGCCTCTTTTAATTTGGAAAGGATAGCACGAGTTGGGCCCATCATTTAGGTTGTAACAGGGTCCTTACTGTATCCTAGATTCTAAGATAATTCTATTCATAACTAGCAGGGTTACCCGGAATTGCTCGAAACAAAAGTGTAACATAACCTCGTTTTTCTCTCTATCTTTTTCCTCAAACTTTTTTATGCACACTTGATGATTGGTTTGCCGAAACCAACGTCAGACCAAAAATTACGAAACTTTTGTGAAAAGTTACTGAATAAACACTATTACGGGATCAGTTAGACGGATGACTTTTTAGTTATAACTGGAAAATCCAACTGATTAATACTTTCAGATAATTATCAACAATTGTCACATAATTCGATAACTAACATTCTCACAAGTTCATCTCAAATGTTTCTATATTATTCACATTCTTTATCTAATCCGTTAATCAGTTCCAAAATATATTCCTCGTTTAAGAAATACATAAAATTGTTTAATACATTGCCCTTTTAAATTCGGTCTAAAAGTTTATTATTAGTAGTAGTAGTAGTAGTAGTAGTAATAGTAGTAGTAGTTTTTACTCACTAGTAGTAGTAGTAGTAGTAGTAGTAGTTACTCAGTAGGAGTAGTCACACAGACCATTATCAAGGATTTCTCTTCGAGAAGAACTTGTGGTGTTCTCTAGAGTCTGGCTGACAACGTCTCCCCAGATTTCCAATACTCTCAACTTCTTTCGATAACCTTTGCAAAAGAATTTGCATTATTGCAACAGCCGCTTACCATTGACTTCTAACTGCCAGCGACCATTGGTCTTCACTGGAATTTGGGTGGCAATAAGCCTCCTCAAAAACAAAATATATTGCCATTTGGATGTAAGACGCTACTATTTGGGACCATATCTACAGGGATACTATGTAGGGAGTTGAGCAGCGAGATGTGTGTTCTCATTTTATTCAAATTTCTGTATGTCAGTGCAGAAAAAGGAAGCAGAAGACTGGAATGGAATTTTAAAGCTTAGCCAGAAGAAACTTTTAGATTAAAGGGTTTTCTGGCATCTAGAGATCTCTACAGTGAAGAGGTGGGATGTTGCTGCTTGTCAGGTTAGTCATGAGAATTTATATGAAGGAGGCAAAAGTACTAAGAGTTCATCAGCGCACATTTCATTAAAGTACTTGTAAAACAAGCTCACAAATACAACATTGTGACCATGGGAAAAGGTGTTTGAGCTTGGTTGATAGTGGAGGACCTATTAGGTTATAGACTCTTTTTTGGACCCTGTATAAGAGGGAGAGACTAGTGTACCAGTCCAGATGTGGCAAAAAAAAATTCCATTCATGAGCAAATGGTGGTTTTAAATTGCTAGAATCGATTTTTAAGTATAAAAGATGTCCACCATATTTTGGAATGGTTTCACTCTTTTCAAAAGATTGAGTTAAAGTATTTTTATTCTACTGTATTAAATTATTGAATCGCAATTTTTAATGTTATTGTTCATATTGGCCATTCTTCTTTGGATATTTTAAATGGAAAAATTTCATTAATGTTGATATTCGTCTGTTGAACACTTTAGTCACATTGAAAGAATAGATGCGAGTGCTGAGGTTAGTAGATATACTTAAATCATAATGTGTTACTAATGTGATTGGTTCAGAATTGTGTGATATATCTCTTGGTTCATTTGTTTCAGTTCGTTTCACTCGTTGGTCTAGTGGTCTTCATCAAGTTGTGGTTTTAATATGTCATTGTAATAATGTAAAAGTTTTATATTCCAGTGATTTCTTTCAGAGAATTGCAAGGTTATGGAACTCTTCCTGCTCACTGTTTTCCTCCTCTGTACAGCCTTGGTCTTTTCAAAATTCAGGTCAATAAACATCTCTTGTCTTTCAAATAATTATCTTTCGTTCTCTTTAGCTCCTTACATCAAGTGGCTTCACGCCTTGTCTCAAGTGATTTCCATTTTAAAAAAAACGGAAAAATTCCATTGAAGTTAAACAGAAAACTTTGGTCACATTGAAAGAGCTGATGTTAGTGTTTCGGTTAGTAGATGTAGTTAGGAGATATGCTTAACCCATAATGGTTAAACCGTGACTATAATAGAGCTCTGTCTGTCTGTATGCATTTCCGTTTGATCCGTTTCTGTTTGATGCATTTCCGTTTGCAGATGCAATGGATGCATCCATTCCTGTTTTAATTTTTTTTAATTTGCACCTTAAACATCTTGCAGTACGAAGGGTCAGATTTGATGACAACTTCGCTAGATTTGACGATGCATTTTGCTATCAAGTAATTGATTAATGACGGGTAGCAGTGGAAACGGGACAGGAGGAGAAGGGGATTAAGATCATTGGATTTGCATTACCTACTTCGGATTATGACTTAGGATTAGGCTTAAGCTATATACGTCTACGAGGCGTGCTGGATTTGTCTTGATCTGCTGTCCATGCTCTCGGATTGAAGGCTCAAAGATTTTTAAATGGACTTTAGCATGATGGCTGCCGACTAGAGTTTATTTGTTCAGGTGATACATATATGAGGTCTGGTAAACATGCAGTTGAAAGATATGATGTGGAAACTTAAATCACTATTAAATAAAAGTAAGTAGAAGTGTCAGTGATGCAGCAGAGATAAGATATGTATACTAGCATGCCGTCTAGCATTTTCGGTCATAAAATACGCTTAAATATGATATTTTGATTAATGATATTTTAAAATATGATATTTTGATTAATGATATTTTTAAATATGATATTTTGATTAATGATATTTTAAAATATGATATTTGATTAATGATATTTTTAAATATGATATTTTGATTAATGATATTTTAAAATATGACGTTTTGATTTAATGATATTTTAAAATATGATATTTTGATTAATGATATTTTTAAATATTATGTTTGGATTAATGATATTTTAAAATATGATATTTTGATTAATGATATTTTTAAATATGATATTTTGATTAATGATATTTTTAAATATGATATTTGATTAATGATATTTTAAAATATGATATTTTGATTAATGATATTTTTAAATATGATGTTTTGATTAATGATATTTTTAAATATGATATTTTGATTAATGATATTTTAAAATATGATATTTTGATTAATGATATTTTTAAATATGATATTTTGATTAATGATATTTTTAAATATGATATTTTGATTAATGATATTTTAAAATATCATATTTTGATTAATGATATTTTTAAATATGATATTTGATTAATGATATTTTAAAATATATTTTGATTAATGATATTTTTAAATATGATATTTTGATTAATGATATTTTAAAATATGATATTTTGATTAATGATATTTTAAAATATGATATTTTGATTAATGATATTTTTAAATATGATATTTTGATTAATGATATTTTTAAATATGATATTTGATTAATGATATTTTAAAATATATTTTGATTAATGATATTTTTAAATATGATATTTGATTAATGATATTTTAAAATATATTTTGATTAATGATATTTTTAAATATGATATTTGATTAATGATATTTTAAAATATATTTTGATTAATGATATTTTTAAATATGATATTTTGATTAATGATATTTTAAAATATGATATTTTGATTAATGATATTTTTAAATATGATGTTTTGATTAATGATATTTTTAAATATGATATTTGATTAATGATATTTTAAAATATGATATTTTGATTAATGATATTTTTAAATATGATGTTTTGATTAATGATATTTTTAAATATGATATTTTGATTAATGATATTTTAAAATATGATATTTTGATTAATGATATTTTTAAATATGATATTTTGATTAATGATATTTTTAAATATGATATTTTGATTAATGATATTTTTAAAAAGTATATTTTGATTAATGATATTTTAAAATATCATATTTTGATTAATGATATTTTTAAATATGATATTTGATTAATGATATTTTAAAATATATTTTGATTAATGATATTTTTAAATATGATATTTGATTAATGATATTTTAAAATATATTTTGATTAATGATATTTTTAAATATGATATTTGATTAATGATATTTTAAAATATATTTTGATTAATGATATTTTTAAATATGATATTTTTATTAATGATATTTTAAAATATGATATTTTGATTAATGATATTTTTAAACATGATATTTTGATTAATGATATTTTAAAATATGATATTTTGATGAATTATATTTTGATTAATGATATTTTAAAATATGATATTTTGATTAATGATATTTTAAAATATGATATTTTGATTAATGATATTTTTAAATATTATATTTTGATTAATGATATTTTAAAATATGATATTTTGATTAATGATATTTTAAAATATGATATTTTGATGAATTATATTTTGATTAATGATATTTTTAAACATGATATTTTGATTAATGATATTTTAAAATATGATATTTTGATTAATGATATTTTTAAATATGATATTTTGATTAATGATATTTTAAAATATGATATTTTGATTAATGATATTTTTAAATATGATATTTTGATTAATGATATTTTAAAATATGATATTTTGATTAATGATATTTTTAAACATGATATTTTGATTAATGATATTTTAAAATATGATATTTTGATTAATGATATTTTTAAATATGATATTTTGATTAATGATATTTTTAAACATGATATTTTGATGAATTATATTTTGATTAATGATATTTTAAAATATGATATTTTGATTAATGATATTTTAAAATATGATATTTTGATTAATGATATTTTGATTAATGATATTTTAAAATATGATATTTTGATTAATGATATTTTTAAATATGATATTTTGATTAATGATATTTTTAAACATGATATTTTGATGAATTATATTTTGATTAATGATATTTTAAAATATGATATTTTAATTAATGATATTTTAAAATATGATATTTTGATTAATGATATTTTGATTAATGATATTTTAAAATATGATATTTTGATTAATGATATTTTAAAATATGATATTTTGATTAATTATATTTTTAAACATGATATTTTGATGAATTATATTTTGATTAATGATATTTTAAAATATGATATTTTGATTAATGATATTTTAAAATATGATATTTTGATTAATGATATTTTGATTAATGATATTTTAAAATATGATATTTTGATTAATGATATTTTTAAATATGATATTTTGATTAATGATATTTTTAAACATGATATTTTGATGAATTATATTTTGATTAATGATATTTTAAAATATGATATTTTGATTAATGATATTTTAAAATATGATATTTTGATTAATGATATTTTGATTAATGATATTTTAAAATATGATATTTTGATTAATGATATTTTTAAATATGATATTTTGATTAATGATATTTTTAAACATGATATTTTGATGAATTATATTTTGATTAATGATATTTTAAAATATGATATTTTGATTAATGATATTTTAAAATATGATATTTTGATTAATGATATTTTGATTAATGATATTTTAAAATATGATATTTTGATTAATGATATTTTTAAATATGATATTTTGATTAATGATATTTTTAAACATGATATTTTGATGAATTATATTTTGATTAATGATATTTTAAAATATGATATTTTGATTAATGATATTTTAAAATATGATATTTTGATTAATTATATTTTGATTAATGATATTTTAAAATATGATATTTTGATTAATGATATTTTAAAATATGATATTTTGATTAATTATATTTTGATTAATGATATTTTAAAATATGATATTTTGATTAATGATATTTTAAAATATGATATTTTGATTAATTATATTTTGATTAATGATATTTTAAAATATGATATTTTGATTAATTATATTTTGATTAATGATATTTTAAAATATGATATTTTGATTAATGATATTTTAAAATATGATATTTTGATGAATTATATTTTGATTAATGATATTTTAAAATATGATATTTTGATTAATGATATTTTGAAATATGATATTTTGATGAATTATATTTTGATTAATGATATTTTAAAATATGATATTTTGATTAATGATATTTTAAAATATGATATTTTGATGAATTATATTTTGATTAATGATATTTTAAAATATGATATTTTGATTAATGATATTTTAAAATATGATATTTTGATGAATTATATTTTGATTAATGATATTTTAAAATATGATATTTTGATTAATGATATTTTGATTAATGATATTTTAAAATATGATATTTTGATTAATGATATTTTTAAACATGATATTTTGATTAATGATATTTTTAAACATGATATTTTGATTAATGATATTTTTAAATATGATATTTTGATTAATGATATTTTAAAATATGATATTTTGATTAATGATATTTTTAAACATGATATTTTGATTAATGATATTTTAAAATATGATATTTTGATTAATGATATTTTAAAATATGATATTTTGATTAATGATATTTTAAAATATGATATTTGATTAATGATATTTTAAAATATGATATTTTGATTAATGATATTTTGATTAATGATATTTTAAAATATGATATTTTGATTAATGATATTTTTAAATATGATATTTTGATTAATGATATTTTTAAACATGATATTTTGATGAATTATATTTTGATTAATGATATTTTAAAATATGATATTTTGATTAATGATATTTTAAAATATGATATTTTGATTAATTATATTTTGATTAATGATATTTTAAAATATGATATTTTGATGAATTATATTTTGATTAATGATATTTTAAAATATGATATTTTGATTAATGATATTTTTAAACATGATATTTTGATTAATGATATTTTAAAATATGATATTTTGATGAATTATATTTTGATTAATGATATTTTAAAATATGATATTTTGATGAATTATATTTTGATTAATGATATTTTAAAATATGATATTTTGATGAATTATATTTTGATTAATGATATTTTAAAATATGATATTTTGATGAATTATATTTTGATTAATGATATTTTAAAATATGATATTTTGATGAATTATATTTTGATTAATGATATTTTAAAATATGATATTTTGATGAATTATATTTTGATTAATGATATTTTAAAATATGATATTTTGATGAATTATATTTTGATTAATGATATTTTAAAATATGATATTTTGATGAATTATATTTTGATTAATGATATTTTAAAATATGATATTTTGATGAATTATATTTTGATTAATGATATTTTAAAATATGATATTTTGATTAATTATATTTTGATTAATGATATTTTTAAATATGATATTTTGATTAATGATATTTTTAAACATGATATTTTGATTAATGATATTTTAAAATATGATATTTTGATGAATTATATTTTGATTAATGATATTTTAAAATATGATATTTTGATGAATTATATTTTGATTAATGATATTTTAAAATATGATATTTTGATGAATTATATTTTGATTAATGATATTTTAAAATATGATATTTTGATGAATTATATTTTGATTAATGATATTTTAAAATATGATATTTTGATGAATTATATTTTGATTAATGATATTTTAAAATATGATATTTTGATGAATTATATTTTGATTAATGATATTTTAAAATATGATATTTTGATGAATTATATTTTGATTAATGATATTTTAAAATATGATATTTTGATGAATTATATTTTGATTAATGATATTTTAAAATATGATATTTTGATGAATTATATTTTGATTAATGATATTTTAAAATATGATATTTTGATGAATTATATTTTGATTAATGATATTTTAAAATATCATATTTTGATTAATTATATTTTGATTAATGATATTTTAAAATATGATATTTTGATTAATGATATTTTTAAATATGATATTTGATTAATGATATTTTAAAATATCATATTTTGATTAATGATATTTTTAAATATGATATTTTGATTAATGATATTTTTAAATATGATATTTTGATTAATGATATTTTAAAATATGATATTTTGATGAATTATATTTTGATTAATGATATTTTAAAATATGATATTTTGATTAATGCAGATTTTGTATTTATTATTATACTAGCCTGGGTGCTCAGTGTTGCCCGGGTGTTTGTATGTGTGTGTTGAGCAAAAAAAAAAAGAAATTGATAGTAGGCAAGCAGGCTCGAACCCATGATGCAAAGGCGGAAAAGAAAGTGAAAGAAAATCTGACGTCTTACCACTACTCCATGATGTGACCGGAAGTCTAAAGCATTCAAATTTAACACAGTCATTGCAAAAGATGCCTTGCAGAAATCGCATTGCTTTTAAACCTTCCACAAAAGCAAATTAGACAAATGGTCATTTTTAATGAGGGGGGAAAACCAGATCCTCCCAAAAGGGAGCACTTTGGCAGTATTAACAGTAATTGTCTCAGTATAAAGGATTTCCCCTATATTGATCAAGGACGAATAATACTACCCTGATTAAGGCCAGGCGTTGGCATTTGCATTCGAATAGTTTTCCTTTATTTATACAAAAATGATAAACAAACAGCCGACATGACGGCATGGTGGGAATTTTTTTTAACTCGGTCAAAAAAAAGATAAAGACGATATCCGTTTGCAAATCTGAGATATTACAATCTGGGAAGTATACAAAAACTTCTTGCGGAATCTAACCGACGCGAGAACCTCCACCCAAAAAGCCTTTGGTGGACATATTTTGCCCTTTATATAATAGATTATATAAAACCCAATATATAGTAATGATTTACAAAGTTAAAAAAAAACAAAAAAAACATGACTCATTCAACACCACCGAGAATCGAAACCAAAACGTTTAGATTATGATTTACTTTTTCTTTTACGTTAATGCCTGAGCTATGAAGACATGTTTGCTGCAAGGCTAAAAATTAAAACATTAACCAATAGCTATTATGTTACGCATGCATATTCGTAATGCCATCATTCAACCTTCACATGGCAAATTCCATTTTTTTAAATTTCACACTTTTGCACCCATTTTCCCTGGCTAAAACCCAAATATAAAGTTTTGCATGGGTTCGAATACCTATATATTAAGTTTCATGTCTGTAGACCAAAAACTGACAGAGGAGTTTGGTAGGCAAAATTTTTTCAACAAATATATATATGCATACATAAATATATATAGAAACAGGTTTGTGTTTACTATAACCTTTTTGTGTAAATATTATGCAAGTATAAATCATGTAGAATATCTGCATGAATATAATTACATGTAATACTTAAAGATGATCATCCCATAAGAAAACCGAAAAAACTAATAGGGAATTAATTAAAATGAATGTTTAAAAGAATATACAATATAAAATATATAAATATAAAGAATATACAAATTAACTAGATCTTTTGCCGATGAATACAATTCCACGATCTGTATATAACAAAGTTTATTTTCTTTTTAAAAATAGAAAAAGGGTTGTTAATATGAATATCCATACTCAAAAACCCCAAATTTATAGGGGTGTATATATAACGAGTAAAATCTTTGTTTGGGTGGATGAATAATACATACAGAACTCAGCAAGTTGAAATGCAAACTGTTTATTTCAACTTGCTGACATATTTATATTAGTTTGAATAAAAGTGGTTTGATTTTAAAACTTTCAAGTTGTCTGTTGAGTTGACTCAAACGGTAGAGCGCTAAATGTTTTGGCTACGATTTTAGCTGATAACACCCAATTATTTTATTTTACTTTTGAAATCAGTACTATATATATTAGGTACAATATATTATTCAATAGAGAATTAGCTCTGTAATAATAAATACAAAATCTTTGCGAATAAAATATATTTAAGCATATTTTACAACCGACAAAGTCTTGCTAGTCTGATTATAAAGAATGGATTGTTTGCAAGAAGAAAATTATCCCTGAGTGAAAGTGACATTTTGTTTTTTTGCGGGGGGGGTGGGGTTATATTTTAACACTGCTGACTGCCCTTACAGAAGTAAAAATTTAAAAAAAAACACATGTTCAGTGTACCATATCTATATCAGAACTGATCAAAGAAATTATCTGCGTATCTCTATATTAATAAAGTAGCCACAGAAATTCTCCTTTGGACCAAAGTATTGTAGGTTTGCAACAACAGATGCCACATACAAATTCAATACATCAAGGCTAATAGCCACAATCTTATGTAGCTTTCGAACACCATTTTAAACACATTCAGTCGTGATAATAAAATGCTACATTGCATCATACAAGCAACACCATCACAATCGCAACATCTTTAGAGGAAGGAGCCCCTATTTTTCTCTCTATTTAGTCCTACCACTGCTATCAGTTGTCATCAGAGCGAATTTTACACATTCCACAGATTCTGTGATTACACAAACCGTAACTGGCTCATACATACATAGACCTAACATAATCTTTCCAAATTCCCATTCATAAATAATACATTCTCCCTTACCAAACTCCATCCATTCTGATTGGCTGAACTGTGAAAATTCTCATATTTCGGAATCCAGTTCTTCACTTTATAAATGGATGGTTACTAAAATTAAAATATGGCGTCACTAGAAGATATGTTATTTCGCTCGGCATCAAGTTCATTTTATGCATAGGTCATTACAGTCATGTGTGTGTGTGTGTGTGTGTGTGTGTGTGTGTGTGTGTGTGTGTGTGTGTGTGTGTGTGTGTGTGTGTGTGTGTGCATACGACACAAATCACTCTATTAGTGGCTTTGTAGCTGTCGGACTGCTGTTCCCTATTATTTTACAGGGTCCACAGTGTGTGTAAAGGGGTTACTCCCCCCACTCTCTCTCTCTCTCTCTCTCTCTCTCTCTCTTTCACTACACATATTTCCCTTCACTAATGATTATTATTATAATTCATGCATGTGTGTGTGTGTGTGTGTGTTCAGTTGAGAATGTGTCTGATAATGTAATTACATTTTTTCTTCTTCTTTTTCTTAACCTTCTCTTTTTTAATTATTAATTCATTTCTGTTTTGTTTTCTTCTTTTTCCTTTCTTACATAATTTTATTGTGTCGGTTTTTTAATATATATATATATATATATATATATATTTTTAGTAAGTTATGGTTTTTGGACATATGTAAGTACAGAATAGTTAACAAAGCCAAAGCCTCCCTCTCAAATAATAACGATATTATTTCAGCATGATCTGTCAGAGAGAGAATAAAGCCACGGTAAAATTTCCGGCATTAAATGTTTTATATTTGTTTGAATAAAATTCACACCAAAACTAATTGACTGATCATTATCAATTTTGGAGCACAACTGCTAGGCGCAGGGAGGCTGGACATATCAATATGATCTATAATTACTTTAACTTACTATCATGAGAAAGAGGTGGAAGCCCTTTTGGAAAATTAAGGATAATATTTACCATATAATCCAATTGCTTCATTTACAAATAAACACTTTTGGGGGGTTACTTTTATGGCCCCGGACAATGCCAGGTAGGCCTGCTAGTATAATCAATAATCAGACATTTTGTACAAATATAATGAGTTTTTTTCGTAGTGAAGAATAGTTAAAATGCTATATTGCAGGTAAATTTAATTGTGCAAACAATTGTATAGAGATACCATCTTTTTTTTTATATATACTTTTATGTGTATGCGATATCAGTTGCAGGTTTAACTAATTTGTACATTGGTTTTAAGAAAAGGACATTGAAATAATTATTATTGTTATTTGTTGTCGGTTTTTAAATTCAATGATTTTTTGGGGTTTTTTTTCTAATATAACAAATATTGTTTGTTTCAAAATATTGTTTATGTGGTGGACAGCTATTTGGCATTGTGTTCAACTGTTCCTTTAGGAATTGACCTGATTTTTTAAGAAGTTACGATCTGCTGTTTTTAGTCGCGTGCAAGCGACTCTATAAGTCACTCCGCCGGTTCGTCGGTCTGTCCGTAACATTTTTGTGCTTGGCCTTTTTGGTTAAGATCAAAGGTCTGTTGTTAATAGATGCTGTTCTTAGCTTTTTAATCTTTTCTTGGACTTTTGGCCAAGATCAAAGTGTACAAAGACCCTGCAACACTCCCCTCCCCAGATCTTATAGGGCCTTGTGCCTAAATTTGTTTTGTGTTTTGGAGATTTTACTTTTTTAAATTTTTTAATTTTATATTGGAATTTTTTTAATTGTAATTTTTTCTTTAAACGAAATAAATTAAATATAAAGATCAAAGTGTAGTATCTATTCTCTGATACATACACCGCGCTAGGCAATGCTGTTCTGGCAACACATTCTCGTGCCCGGAACACCTGACGAGCTTGTTGGGTAGCGTTCTGTCTGCACCCCCACTTGGTCCGTCTTTCTCTGCTCTCCCCCCCTCACGGGGGGATCCGAGCTGATAATTTACGACCTTTCCGCGAGGGAGGGTCGGAAACACTTTCTCTCTTCCCTCCACTCCCTCTCTCAGTTCTATCTCCCCCTCTCAGTTCTATCTCCCCTCTTGCCGCCTTTGGCGCCAAAGTCGGCTCCCCACTTTGGACGCCGACTCCATGTCACTCACTTTGGTGATTTTGAATACAGGGGTGAGAGCTTTTTTAAAAAATGGACACCCCCAGTCAAATGGCCACCAATACAGATACCCCCAGTCAGGGGGCTACCACAGGAAAAACTGCTCCCCAAGAGGACGACTCCCCAACAGGGGAACAAAAAACAACGGGGCATACCGCCCGGATAATAAACCGAAGGACGCCCGCCAGAAGGGAAAAAACTCACCAGCAGCTCCCTAAGTGGGCGACTCCCCACAAAAGGGAGAAAAAAACAATGTTGGACGGGGCATCCAGCTTTGACAACAAAAATCAAGAGGCAGTAGCCCCAAAGGACGATAAGGGAGACAGTGCTCACCAGGAGAGCTACTGCACCAAAAGGGGAGCAAATCAAGAAAACAAGGGGGCATACAGCCTGGACCTCCCCAAAACAAAAGGGGCAAAAGCTCCCAAGTACAATAAAGGGGACAATGCTCCCCAGGAGGTCGACTCCCCAAAAAGGGAGGCGTTTCCTGGAAGAAGCATAGAGCAAGGAGAGTCGGTCTCAAAGGAAAGCGGAAAGGGAAATGCCCCCCAAAAATAGCAACCCTTCCGCAAAGGAACAGCAAAAACAGTCCACCCCCACCAAAGATCCAACAGCAACAAGAGGGTGTGCATGGAGGAAGACTGTAGAGAAGCAACTGTCCCCTCAAGAGTATAGAGACTTGTACTTGACCAAGTACAGACAATACATTGAGGGGGCAGAAATTAAACCAGTGCCAGGCGCTTAGGAGGCAATCAAAGGCAGAGTCCTCTCCCTCATCATCTCCGATATGCCGAAAAACCGGCTCCTAGGGATGAAAAAGGAAGATATGGCGGGGCTCCTACACAAGCCAAACATCCCGGTACGATACCTGTACCAGAGGAGCTACGCCATGTGGGACATCTGCCTACCCACCAAGGAAGATGCGGAGAGACTCTCCCTACAAGAAATTAAGCATGGGAGAATAAAACTAAAGCCCAAATACTAGGGCAGGATAAGGACCCGAGTGCAGGTATTCAATGTACCTATGCAAATATCAGCAGAAATCCTGCGATCCTTCTTCACACAGTTCGGCGAGGTGGAAAAAATAACCCCAGTGCGGTCGAAAACCATGAGGCTAAAGAAAGAAGGCGATACCAGCACAGCTGACATTTAAGGAGGCAACTATGACGGTGGTGTTGGAGGGCCGTTGTCCACACTGTTGGTTCTGCCAAAAGCAGGGTCACATGGCCAAGAGCTGCCCTCAAAGGTCAACTCCTACTCAAGTGACACCAAAGGCGGTACCAACCTCTGAGACAGCACCAGTGTCCAAACAGGCTGTCACAACTCTTGCAACAGGAACACCAACCCCAGCACCGAGGAAACCCAAAACCATGCAGGAGGCCAAGGGGGAGGAATGGAGCACGGTAATGAGGCAGAAATGGAAGCCCACGATCCCATCTGCCACCGTCCCACCACCAACCCAACAACCGAGGCAGTAACAACAACAGCAGCCTCCACAACAGCCGCACAACAGCCACGGCAGCAGACACAGCAGCAGCAGCTGAACCAGCCGTTGAACCAGCCGCAGCAACAACATCAGCTGCCGCGGCCAATTCCACAACCAATGCCATGAAAACAGCGGCAACAACAAAAACAGCAGCAGCCAAAGCAGCAGCAACAGCCAGAACAGAAGCAGCAGCAACAAAAACGGCTGCAGCAACCAGAGCAGCAACAGCATCAATCAGAGAAACAGCAATTAGAGGAGCCGCAACAACCAAAGGTCCCCACACCAATTGAGACGGGGACCAAGCGAAGAAAACACTGCTCCTCTGAGGATGAATCCACTAGCGAGAGAGAGAGGAACTCAACCTCACCACTCCCCGATTCATTCAAAAGAATAAAAAAAGAAAAGCAAAAGAAGGAAAGGGGAAGAAAAGGCAGCCCCCACTCCCTGTGAGCATACACCATCCCTAACAACAATACAACCCACTTCCACCCCCAAACCACATACTGCACCAACACTAGACACCGCACCAACACCAACACCAACACAATACCAGACACCGCACCAACACCAGACACCGCACCAACACCAACACCAACACCACACAGACACTCGTCCCCACACCAATGCAAATTGAGCCACCATCCCAGAAAGAAAAGACTGAACCCGGGAGAGATAGAGACCCTTCAGATTCTCCCACTTATGGACTTACTCCAACAGGGACCCTCGCCCTCGAAACGAGGGAGGAACTTTGTTTTGTAGACCCCCTGTCTGTGGCAATGGACTTACCACACTGGCAGAGAAAAAATTTAAAACCTCTGCTGGACTGATAACAGATAGGGGGGAAAGATGTTAATGTCCCCTCTAATTTCCCGGACGCCCCATGGCTAACAACTTTCGTCAGGCTTCCAGAGGCCTGCAAGACTAACGTGTGGACAATGCTGGAGGCCGCTGAAGGGGCTGGTACGGAAATTGAACTGATTAGGAAAAATGACCCTTCCCTTGAGGAACTCGCAAAACAATGCAAGGGAAGGGTCCCAGTGTTGGTCCATCTGTCACTCTATAGGGCCCTTAAATTGACTTACCCTTTGGATGTCGGCGGCATTGTGAGAGAAGGTCAGGACATGAAAAAGCTGACCATCTTGAGCATTGCATACAACGTTGGTGTCCTTTCCCCGGCTGACTTCGGAGCTGAGTGTACGCACCTTAAGGTAGGTACCATGGCTTTCAATTTGGCTAGTCTGAATGCGAGGGGCTTGAGATCATCGGGCCGGGCGACTCGCCTCCAGCACAACCTCTTGTCCCTGGGAGTGGTTGTGGCTGCGATTCAGGAGACGCATTTCATTTCTTCTGTGGACTGTTAGGTGCTGGCTCGAGACTTTGAGATTTTCTCAGCATATGGCAGCCCATGGGGGAAGGGGGTCTCCTTGCTAGTTAAATGTACCCTGTCCGCGACGGTTGACGTTGTCCATAGGGATGCGGAGGGCAGGCTGGTCGTGGCAGATGTTGACGTAAAAGATTCTGTGTTTCGGGTGATTGCGGTTCATGCGCCCAGCAACGCTTGTGAGAAGGTCTCATTCTTCAGTCAGCTCGACGCGCTTGTAGATTGTCGGAAGCAGGTAGTGCTAATGGGGGATTGGAATGCCATCTTAGACCCCAACATAGATAAGGTAGGACGCGGAGCTAGAGGGTCAGAGAGGTGCGAGTCCAGCCTGGCTGATCTGATGGCTAGATGCGAACTGGTCGACAGGTTTCGGGGTGAGCATCCGGGGCGGGAGATGTGGACAGGATGTTAGTAAGGAGAGGCGAAGTAGACTTCCTATCCTGTCCCACGTTCACTTGGCTAGACGGACCATAAATTAGTTATGGCCCGGCTGAAGCTAGGAAATAGGCCTAAGTTAGCGGGGTACTGGAAGTTAAACACCTCCCTTCTGGAGATACAAGACTTCCGAGATAAGTTAAGAGAATTGATTAAAAAGGCACTAGTGGGGGCGGTTACCAGGAGTAAATGGTGGTTAGGTCTCAAAGCCAAGATCAGAAGCTTCTCAGTCAAGTATGCCCAGCGCCTTGCACTAGATAAGGCCACGATGAAGAAGCAGCTAGAGCAGAAACTAGCCCGGGCTACGGGGGAGGGTGATAGGGTTAGTCAGGAACTAGCTAAGCAGGACCTTCTACGCGAGACTAGTGAGCGTTACGAAGGCCAAGTAGTTAGAGCTAGGTTTAGAAAGATAGGCAACAAAGCAGTCAATTCTGATGCAGACGTGCGCCGTGAGGTTTCTAGGTGTGGCTCAGACAAATACATTGCGAAAGTCAGACATCCGGATAGACGCACCCTGGAATCAACTCGGGAGATCTGCGAGGGGTTTCCAGAACATTTCGAGGAGCGTTTTATGCAGCAGCCCAATCTTCCGGTCCTTGAGTTTAGCGACTATTTGGCCAACTCTCCCTGCCTCGAGGCGGCTAGAGCGGCTAGTTGCGAGGGCCGGGTGACGGAGCGGGAGGTCTTTACTGTGCTGAAGCAGGTCAGCTATGACAGATTGCCAGGACTTGATGGTCTGCCATACGAACTGTACTTGAGGCTGTCGCCCATGTTTCTGCCTCTTCTGACGGATGTGTTCAACCATTGGTTTGCTCAGGGATCCATCCCAGTGCAGGTAACCAAGGGAGTGATCACATTGCTGAAGAAAGGTGACGGGCATGGAGGGGAAGAGTTAGACGACTGCAGGCCCATAACTCTGCTAAACACAGAGTTGAAGATTTTAGCCAAGATCCTGTCGAATCGGCTGCAGGTTGTTATCGACAAGAACTACGCTGTGAAAGGGAGATTGATTCAGAACAACTTGCACCTGATCCGCACGATCCTAGAGGGGGGAATAGATGATGACACGGAAGCCGCGCTGATCAACTTAGATCAGTCCAAAGCATTCGATAGGGTCGACCATCGTTTCCTGGCATCTGTCTTGGAGGCTGCCGGTTTTAAACCGGACTTCTGCAAGTGGATCCCCGTGATGTATTGACAGCCCACGGCTGTCGTGCAAATCAACGGAAAGCGCTCAAAGCCCTTTATTATCTCTCGGTCGGTTCGTCAGGGTTGTCCGCTGTCGCCCCTGCTTTACGTCCTGGCCTTGGAGCCTCTGCTCCGCAAGCTGAGACGTGGGGAGGCAAATTCGGCCCTGCGCAGAATGACTCTGCCTGGCAGCTCAGCTGCCAAGGTATCCATGTTTGCCGATGATGTCACATTCTTCGTGTCAAGCTTCAGAGACATCAAGATTGTGTCGGAGGTGCTTGCACAGTATGAAAGAATCACAGGGGCCAAGATAAACCACAGTAAGTCTGTCGGACTGCGGTTGGGCGCCCTTCAGTTGGACGGATGGCCTGGTTTGGATCTTTGGCGTGTGGTTCAGGCCAGGTCTCCAGCTTGATGAGAATTGGTCAGAGGTACGGTCAAAAGTGGAGGCTGCGGTCAACACGTGGAAACTTTCCTTAAAGGGTAGAGCTGAGGCGTGCACTAGATACGTCTTCCCTCTCATCCTTTACCAACTGGCTGTACTTCCCCTGCCTGCACAACACCTAAAAGCTCTTGTCGAACTCTTGTCCTCCCTCCTTTGGGACAGAGGAAGACACTGGGTTAGCAGACAGGTCTGCTTCCAACGTCTGTGAGGGAGGTTTGGGAATGCCAGACTTGAAGTGTCATCGAGACGCCGAGAGGCTGGCCTTCCTGAGCCACCACCTTCAAAAAGATCAACCATGGCACCCTACGATTACTGCCGCCTTCCCCGACCTCATTCTCAAACCCGCTATCGAGAGTTGTCTGCAGGGAGACTCAGCCTTCCTGAAAGAGTGCTGAGCCGCGCTAAAACGACTACCAAGGTCCAGCGACCTTGTGACTGCTATCCGTAGGGAACTCCACAGGGATCTAGTAAGGGGGACCGCCTATGACCCGCTATGCGCACATTTGGGTTGGCAGCAGAGTGAGATCCGCTCCGCGTGAAGTTGGGCGCCAGGTTCGAGTCATCTGAACAATTCGGAGTTCTCTCTAACCTGGCGATTGGCCTGAAATGCACTTCCACTCAACAACATGCAATGCAGTTCTGGGGTTTTGGAGTCGCCTGTTTGTCCCCATTGCGGGACAACGGCCATAGAAACGACTGATTACGCTTTCTTCGATTGCCGTGAACTCCGCCAGTACTGGTCGTATGCCAGCGAAGTGACGGCTTGCATCGATCCTGAGCATCTTTGCCCAATTATCGTATCCAATGTCGTTGACAACGTGAGACCACCGTGGGATCGGGGAAGACAAATGGTCTACATTACGATCCTGGCCGTGACAAGAATGGTGATTTGGACGTCGCGTCTGCAGGGTGGCTGGGGGGTGTTGCCTTTTTTTGATCAGGATCTGATCGCTTTCTTTAAACACCAACTACAGGTGAAGATCAGATGTGATAGAAGAAGGCTGCATCGTCCAGCATTTGACAGAAGATGGATACATGTAGCAAGTCTGTGTGTACAAAAAGGAGCCAAGTTTGAATACGTGTTCCCCGCCTAGGTGTGGAACGCGCAGTTCCGTCAAGCATAATCCATTTTTAGCCTCTTAGCTAGCTGAGTAAATGCTTCATCCCTCCCCAAGTAGGAAGCCTCCAAGATCCCCATCCCCTCCTATCTGCAATTTTTTCTTCTCACCCCTCATTCTAAATTTCACCCATCTTAGAGAGAAAGAAATCAATCACTTACTCCCCATCCCTCACCCACAAAATTATCTTTTCTCCATTTTGTCCCATCTATAGAGCATCCCCACTTAGAGACTGGCCTGCAGGAGCTCAGGTTCCTTTACAAACCAAGTGAAACAGACGGTCTATCAACTAGACGAGGTTGGGAGGGTCCTACTAACCACTTTTTTTTTTCCCCCGCCCTCGACACAAATGAATTATCGTATCATCATTGTTATCTTTTTTGTTTTTACACGGAAATAAAAAATGTTTTAAACAATTGGGTGCCAAGTAGGACGTCCCCAAGTACAAAAGTGCGGATGTTGTATTATGGTGAAAGAAGATTCTAGCTAAGAGAAACATTTCTTTAGTTATAGAGTGACAAGGATGACCAACGACCCCCATCGCCTTCCACCCTTTTGAGTTGGCCTTGTGCCTAAGTTTTTTGTTCATGTTCTTTTTTTTTTTGCCTGAATAAAAGATTTAATATCTCAAAGTGTAGTATCTGTTCCGGCAGATACTGCAAGCAAAGACCATATGTGGGAGCAATCCCACATATAAGACCTTGGTCAATGTAGGGGCAACCCTTCATACCAATTGTCACTATCCAGCTCCCCTACTCCCCGGGGAGTCGGTCCCCATTTCCCCTTCACTCCTCACATTAAAAATCGGCCTTGTGTCTAATTTGCTCGGTGGGGGAGCAAATAGATAAAGCTTTTCTTGGCCTTTTGGCTTAGATCAAAGTGTAGTATCTGTCCTCCCAGCTACCTCATTTTTTATTTTTTTCAAGAGGTCCGCCTCTTGACCACACCAGTCAAGTTTAAGGCTTTCACTTTGGTCACTTTTGTGACTTTACTAACCTTTGTTAGTGGGACCGACCCCCTCTTTGGAGAGTCTGAACCCTTTTCGCTCACCCAGGACCGACGCCATTGTGTGGTAGTCTGGACCCGAAAACCGATCCCTTCTTCGGGAGTTTGCTGTTTCCGGGACCGACAACACTTTCTTTGGTAGACACGACCTGGCCGGGTTAGCTTTAGTTTGTTGGATACTTTGTTTCCTCCTCTTCGTTGAAATGGTCTATTCTCTCCTCTCTTAATTGCCTGAGCAGCACTCTGACCTGCCAGGCCCAATCTTTGTCTTCCTTTGCTGCTCTTCCAGTGGATTAAGCAGACCGGGTTCTCTTTCTCACTTCCTTGGGGTTGTTTGTAAGTAGGGTGACGTGGGTAGGGCGGGTGTTTTGTTTCTGCTCCCCTCTCTGGGCATTGATGTTTATCCTCTCTTTCTCTTAATTGCGATGCGGCACTCTGACCCACTAGCACCCACTGTGTCTTCCTTCACTGCTCTCTCCCCTTGCAGGGGATCTGAGCTGACTAATCCGACATCCCCGTGAAGGGAGGTCAATCCACTTTCTCTCTTCTGACCTCACCCACTCCCCTCCACCCCACCTCCATTTCCCTGCATTTTCTTTTCTCCCCCACTACACTTTGGTCCGCATCAGCGGCCGGTGCAGTTTTGTCCGCACGATGCTGGGAAAAAGGCATATACCACCCCAGATGCACCACATCGCCCCACTCGAGTACTCCCCATCGGAGGGAGCACCCACCACGAACGAAGTAGAGGAGGAGAAGGCCAGGGTAGGGCTGCAACCCACGGCGACCCAGGCAAGTCCAACATCAGGAGGGCAACCAATCCCGCCCCCGGGTCCCCACGAGGGCCACTCCCCAGACCGGGGAGTCAAAGAAGCGGGTGACGAGGGAATGAGGTGCGATCTGGGTAGTACACATCCTGCGACACCCCTTCCACCTCAATCCTCGTCGGTCGGAGATAGCACTCCCACCCAGGCTCCCCAAGAGGACCAGTCCCAGATGGAAGCTTCCATGCCTGCGGCGGATGAGGGAACGAGGTACTGCTCAAGTGGTCCACAACTAGTGACATCCTCTGAACATCAATCCTCGTTTGCCGAGGGCAACCTAGTCACCCCAGCTCCCCAAGAGGGCAACACCCAAAAGAACAGGGCTAAGAGGGATGAAGAGACCAGAAAAACGGAGGGTGTACCATGGCCAGTGTCACCCATGGCTCCTCAGCAACTGTTCACCTTGAACAGCCCACAGCCTCGTCCAGGAGAGGATCCCCCAAACTTGGATGGAGAGGACAAAAGCAGTATAGCAGAGAGAACACAAAGGCACATAGAAGAAGCGCTAGCTGCCCTAAGGAGTCTCGGCAGGGAAATCCAAAAGACTACCCCAAAAAGTTTCGCCTAAGGAGGACCAACAATCCAGAAGTAGCGAATCCCCAGCACTAGCCAGAAGACCTTCCTACGATACATCAATGGGGTAACGGCTCGCATCAATGCCAAGCGCTGGCTTGAACTCGATGAGTCATATTTTGTGGAGAACATTGATACGCCGCTGCTTAGGGACAAAAGAATGTTTTTACTAGCGATACTAGCAGTAGTGAGGATGGTCATATGGATCACACACCTCAAGCGAGTCCGCGAAGGGATATCTGTTCCGGATCGAGATCTGATCGTCTACTTTAAACATCTGCTTAAAGTAAAGATCAGATGCGATTGGAAGAGGTTGCCTCGAGTGGCCTTTGACAAGAGGTGGGTGCATGACGCTAGCTTGTGCATCCGACGAGGCGCCAAGTTTGAATTCATGTTACCACCATAAGCATGGCATGCGTGGTACTGGGTCCTACGGAGCCCATCCCTCTAGGTTAGACAAATAAAAAGTAAAGAAACTCTTGACTGGTGGTACAAATGAGATCCTGTCCCCCGATTGTTTGTTTTTTGGCACTAGAGAACCTTCCGAGGCTACCCTACCACTACCCCCCCCCTATCTTTTTGTTTTATCACCCCCTGGTAAACCCCTACTCGAAGGTCGTCGCCTAACCCCCCCCCCACACACACACACCCACCCCTTTTGTTTTTGACAATCTATTTATTTTTCCTTCCTACACCCGATAAGAATTCTTCCCAATCCCCACTAGGGATCTTCCCACTTGTTTTCAGTGCCCCGGGAAATTAGTAGGTGATCTAACTTTCTAGATTAGCTCAGGGAGGGACCCTACTAACAATCCACTAGGCAATTTTATTTTTGTATATTTATTCTAGATTCCCCACTCCCCAACACGAACTGTTTTTCTTCCAAATTCAAGAACTTTTTATTTTCCAATGAATTGAACTTTTTTCACACACACACACACATTTTAATAATTAAAAAGGGGGGAGGGAGAAAAAAAATTAAGCACACACACACACACACACACACACACACACACACACATACAGAAATTGTATATATATCCTTTTTTGCAAAAACGCTGGGGTTTTCATTAGTTAGTTTAGAGTCCACAGAGTGAATGAGGTATTGTGGTAAATGTTGCCAGTCAAGAGTAAAGTCGCCAAAGACTCCATTTTCACTTTAGTAACAAAGACCCTGCAACACTCCCCTCCCAGATTTTATAGGACCTTGTGCCTAAATTTGTTTTCTAAACTTGAATTTTACTTTTAATTTATTTTAATTTTACATTGAATTATTTTGATTGTAATTTTCATTTTCACGCTGTAAATTATATATGAAAATCAAAGTGTAGTATCTGTTCCGGCAGATACTGCAAGCAAAGACCATATGTGAGGGCAACTCCACATATAAGACCTTGGTCAATGTAGGGGCAACCCTTCATACCAATTCTCACTATCCAGCTCCCCTACTGCCCGGGGAGCTGGTCCCCATTTCCCCTTCACTCCTCACATTAAAAATCGGCCTTGTGCCTAATTTGCTTGGTGGGGGAGCAAATAAATACCTTTTTTTGGCCTTTTGAGCAAGATCAAAGTGTAGTATCTGTTCTTACTACTTGCTATACTTATGTTTGTAACTTTGTGATATAAAGTGGGGGATCAGTTTTCTGTATTAATTTAATGTAAAATTAATGTAAAATTCAAGTCATTCTCCAGATCATTCAAGTTGTTTTTGAAGGATTACAGTTATTTTTTAAGCATTCAAGTCATTCTTAAGTTCATTCAATTCATCCTTAAGTTCATTAAAGTCATTCTAAGTCATTTACTTTTTATTTATTTAAGTCATTTCAGCCCATTTTTCGGTCATTTTAGTTTATCTTTAAGAATTTCATGTCAATCCTACATTCACGCATTTATTCATTACACGAGAGCACGCGACTAATGGCTATCGGCCTTGTTACATTGCAATTGACATACAAATTTATTTCTTATTTCTTTCATCTCTTCAATATCAGATTTAAAAATATAAATACATTTGTATTGAAATCACCAAAATGTTAATATTCATCTATCTGAATAAATGAGAAATATTTTTGTTTCGTTTTTACAATAAAGTTATTAATCGAATGGTCATTTGTTATTTTAAATCAATGCCTCAAGTAGTTAAATAGTGGATTTTGCGAACGCAGTTAGTATACAATATTATAAGGCATACAACATTCATTTCACCTGGTACAGGCCAGGATCAAAGTGTAGTATCTGTTCTGATGTTACACTCAAGTTAACTTGTTCTTTAGTCAATGTAGGGGAAACCTTTCAATACTAAGGGAATTTTATTTTTGCCTACTTCCAGAGTGCCTCTTTCTGGGGAGCTGGCCCCCCCTCCCCCACATTAAAAATGACCTTGTGTCATATTTTGCTTTCGTGAGGAAGCAAATACATTCCTCATTTCTTATTCACAAAAAATCTGAAAAGATAACATTACTTAACACTATTCTTTTAATTTTATATGTTACTAGCAGGGAGACCCGATGTTGCCCAGAATTGAATGATGACCAACAAATGTTGTACACTCCCATATTTTTATTGGCATCGAAATCGGTGAAATTGCCCATTTGTCAATCAAATCAATTGATTGCCTGCTCTAGTCCAGGACGCATTGCAGTGCACCGGGAGGAAACTTCACATGCCTCCCCGCAATGACTTAGTCCACAATACACTGTAGTCAATATTGCACTGTAGAGAACCTACTGTCGATTTCATAAAATTATTTTTTATATAATTTTTATATAATGGCTTGAGTTTAAGTTTAAAATATAAAAGTCAAGTATCATGCTTCAATTGTGCTTTAAACAGAAAACTTCATTTCAAAGTGTCTCTGTCATATCAAAGAACCTACTGTTGATTTTACATGTCGGGCCTTTCGGCTTGTGTTGTAATAAAACTTCTCAAATGCACCTTGTGATGTTAGGCTGTGTAAGGTGTTAACTTTGGTCAAAATCGCCTGTTCCTTCTTTCATCAGATTATTTCGATTGTCGATACTTATCGAAGACATTCCGATACAAAACCTATCTAAGAACACTGCCAGGCATATAAAGTACCTTCTCGTGAAATTTTATAAAAATCGGCCCAGCTGTTTCGAGTCCATAGAAAACAACTCACACACGCAGACACACACACAAAGTTCCTTTTATATAATAGTAGAAATATTTTGGTCATCCTATCTGTTTCATTCTCCTGCTTAAAGCGTTCATATTCGATAGATGGGAAACCAGGGTGTAATAAATATTCTTCAGGGTCAACAGGAACGCAGGGGCGACTGCAAATACCACAAAGCTCACAAATTTAGGGCCTCATCATTGGATGGAGGCAGGTGTCATACTCAGCAAGTGTGATAAGTATGAGTGAAAAATGAATTGTTTCCGATACCCATCAAGTGCAGTTTCACCAGATATGGGTCATGATAAAAGGACATAATTCTCAAAATAAAAAAATGTTGTTCTCATGGTTTGCAGCCAACGTTACTGTCTGTCATGACGTCTATGGAATTGGTGACTTTTAACTTCCTTTGGTTATTTCGTAAGTCTGTCAAATACAAACGCTCCTGTCAATGTGATGGCGAGAATGGGGAAGGAAACAGCCAGTGATACGCCCGTGACCTATTGTTGAGAGACATCGCTATTATAACTGTATAAAAGGTTATCATCACCCACTTAAAAATCGGTTTATATATATATATATATATATATATATATATATATTCATACATATGTATATTCATTTATATGTCTACATATATGCACACATATACATACACATACACATATACATACATATATACATGCATATACATATACACATGCATATATATTTACATGCACACATATATATATGCATATATATATATATATATATATATATATATATATATATATATAAATTTAATGATTAAAGTTAAATTCTGTAGATTAAAATATATACAAATATATTTAAGTTAAGAATTTATTATTTGAAACAAGGAATATATGGAGAAAAGTATATTTATTTCTTTAATCCATGGATTTTCAATAATGGCTGATATCATCAGAGGAAATGAAACGCATTAGGGATCCTCGCACTCAAAATTTGCATATATGACTCAACGTATAAAGCTTTGGAAATTTATACACCCATATACGTATTGTTATTATCGACGGAAATATATGCAATGGAATTGATTCACTATTTGATGCAATATCTCTGCACCTCCAAGGACTGGATTTCTTCTAAACCTCAGCATCCACAGATCTTTACATCGCCGAAGAGGACAGCCATCTCAAATGCCCTTCGAAATCACAGTATGGGACAACCAAATATTCTGGATATATCGGATTACTTGACCACCTCTGATTTCCCCATTGGATCACTACTCGTCCAACCTGGCAGTAATATCCCGGAAATTATTGAGCTTATTCTGATAATGGACTGCCCAGATTGTATGAAATCCTTTTTCTATAACTTTTAAGCACCATTTAAATAACTTTAAATAACATTTTCAATATATGTGCTGAAAAGCAAAATACTTTATTCATAGCTGAACATTTTGCTAATTGTATTTCATTTCCTCAGATGATATGAGCCATTATTGAAAATCCATGGATTAAGGAAATAAATATAATTTTTCTCCATATATATTTCTTGTTTCAAACAATAAATTCTTAACTCAAATATATCTTTATATATATTTTAATCTACAGAATTTAACTTTAATCTTTAAACTTATACACTGCTCTATTTTTATATATTGAGCTTTACCTTTTTGGCTAGGATCTGAAAATATTACCTCGCTGTAATATCTGACAGGACAATTCACTTGATTTCTAATCTGTGACTTATATATATATGTATATATATATATATATATATATATATATATATTATTATTATTATTATTATTATTATTATTATTATTATTATTATTATTATTACATACGGGCAGGGGCAATATTTAGATATAACAATAAAATGCAATAAAATGCTAACACAGGGATATGGATGGGAATTAATGGAAAGCAATCGCTTATCATAGGCAGACAAATCTTCTGCATTAGGGGTATGTTCATAGGTCCCAGATTGGGTTCAATTTTCCTTTTTTTATACAAAAAAGGTTTGAAACAAATAAAACAACAATTATTTTCTGTGAGACAGGCAGATACAAAATAAACACAAAAATCGAACACAATAAGATTGGCAAGAGATACCGAAACAAACACTTTCTAATCATATAAAGCTAAATTTATTAATGATAAGGGGAAAGAAAGATTTAACAAAAACAAATATATTCAAAGCTAATGGGATTGGGGAATATTTTTAACATGCTAACTGAAAGAGAATCCTATAACAGAAAGAAAAAACGTATACAGCAGGAACCGGTCCACACGAAGAAAAGTCCGATCTCCAGCTCGACAAAGAAAAAAAGTAAAGTTTGTTTTTTTTGCACTTACAGTT